>NC_056731.1:695627712-695802712 GCF_019279795.1 Protopterus annectens | reverse complement strand
GTGTCTGCTTTAGGGAGGAGTGTATTTTTGTGTGTGTGCATGTGTGCATGTATGCATGTGTGCATGTGTGCATGTGCGCATGTGTGCACGTGCGCATGTGTGCATGTGTGCATGTGTGCATGTGTGCATGTGGTCTGACATCATGTTCAGGTCTTAAAGTGTGATTCCTATTTTTCTCTCACAGGTGCCGAGGTGGGGCTGGTTCAGTACAGCAGGGAACCTGATGTCACTGAGACAGACAGTGTTCATGAGGATAGGTGTGTTGAGGCACAGGCAGGTTTGTCAGGGTCTGTTCTTGGGCCACCAATTGACAGTACACAAGTCTCCACCCCATCCATGCACACAGTCATACTGCCTGTACATCCATCATCACCATTGCCCTTAGCTGAGGGACAGTGTACGGTTGGCACTGTCCAGAAAAGTGTGGTATCTATGGCACATGTATCAGGACACAGCAGCCATAGCCAGATGTCTGGAACGGTACCACATTGGCAGATGCCCAGAGGTTCTCGTCAGAGCACTCTTGGTCATCATGCCCCTGGGAGACATGCCACACCTCTTTCTACCACACGCATGTTTCAGGCTGTCATGGAGGCACAGACACGAATGGTGTGGTACACCAGACAGGCACTAAGGGCACAGAGGGCTCATAACACCTCTGTAAATGACAGTATCAGTGACCTAGCAGGTGCCATACGTAATTACACTGAGGTCATTGAGAGACATTGGGGTGAGACATTGGATGTCCTCCACAATGTCATGTCTATGTGTCAGGACAGTGCGGGATGGTTGAGACGTCCATGGGGATGTTTGCCAGCAACATCAGCAGCTGGAGGTCGCCATGGATGCCCAGCAAGTCACAGCTGCTCCCGTAGTGCAAGTACCAGCCCCAGCAATGTTGGTGGGGTCTGTCCATAGACCATCCTAGAAGACCACGTGCACGTGGCTCTGGCCAGTCCCAGCAGGACCTGGTTCCAGTGGACATATGTCAACCTCTTCAGATAGTACCCAGTGTGGATTAGTACCTGATACTGTCTGTAGCACCCCTGCCAGGCATAGGTTCCGTATCCATGGCCAGAGAAGATGATCTGTAAAGCCTGCCAGGTACAGTCTGTAGCTGTCTCACAAATCCCTGTATATGGCAGCCACATGGTGGAACTGTGTGCATGCAGACACACACACATACACCAGAAACCTAGGGCAAACGCATACCCGCATACATTACATCAACATTGGCCCATAACAGTACTCATGGCCCTCACACACATACTCACACAAACATGTCAATTGTATGGCTCAATGTAGGCCTCTGGCAAACCATCAACACACCCTGTGCATATGGTGAAACATGTGCCACCTCCTGTCATCTGTAACATTGATGCAGGAACAGGCTAACATGGTGCTGATGCACAGGGTGACTTTAATAAAGTATAGCAATGGTTGAATGTGTAGCATGTTGTCAGCAGTAAAGTGTAATAATATCCTTGAAGGTGTAGCTGAGCAGGCATGATGCATTAAAGCTGTAATTAGCAATGTTGTATTGTTTCCACCAGTGTTTATTCCAATTGTGTTTTGTTTGCCCATGTGCCACTTGGCTGATGTGTGTAGTTGTGGCAGCATGTGTTATACAGTGGAGAGTAAGTGTGGAGTGTGTGCAGCACAGGTCTGCAGGTGTACATTTGTGAACATGGTGGAGGTACACTGTCTGCATGTACATGCATATTGGCACATGGGCAGGGTGACATGCCCTGTATTGGCCAGTGTTAACACTCCATACTTTCTAATGGTGGCCAGTATGCATTGTACTACACACATTTTGGAACTTGAGTAAACAAGTGTGTGTATGACATGGGTTGACACTGTGCTGTGGGTGATGCTGTTTTTGCTATCTGTCATTGGTTTGCATTACTAAGGTTAACACTGTCCCAGCTGCATAATCCTTTATTAATGCACACTGTTCACCTACAGGGTTGCATGGACCGTGCTATCACAAACACAAGAATTTCTCACTTATACAGTAAAAGTGCATTAGTCTCATGGACCCCTGCCATAAACTAAATATATAATAGAAGGTGTGAAGTTGTACCAAAAGAGTTACATACCAAGAAGGGATAACCTCTCTGGTCAGTATCATTGGGAAAATACAATCCCTCAATAAACATACAAGGCAAGCTTCAAAATACAAAATGGTAAGGATTCCAAAGACAACACTAAAGCTTCCTTCAGTGTTGTTCATAATCTACAGGGGAAATCTCAGATTGGGTCACAGTTAATGTAAATGGTCACAAAGTACACTTATCTGACTGACATTACCAATTCCTTGTCAGACAGTTTGAATGCGGATTTCACCACCCTGTCATTACACAAGGGCCACATTTCCAAACCTGAAGAATGTAAAACCTGATGATTCACAGACACTCTAGTTAAAACATCTCTTTAACAAAGTACACACCACAGTGGTAATGGTACTGGGCAGTGTCCCTGGCTGTGTCATACACAAGCTGACATATGAAGTCACCACTCACCTAAACACTCTGTCCAGATGCAGCCCCTATACAGGATACATACTTGTGGAATAACACACGGTAATGGTGTTCACAGTCCACAATGGTTGAGCTACAACGTCTTCTTCTTCTTCTCCTTTTGGATGCTCCCATTAGGGGTCACCACAGTACATCATTTCTTCCCGGCCTGTGCATCTTGCGCTATCACACCATCCACCAGCATGTCCTCTCTCACCACAACCATAAACCTCATCTTAGGCATTCCTCTTTTCCTGTTACTTGGTGGCTTCATCCTTAGCATCTATTTCACAATATACTCTGCATCCCTCCTCAGCACATGTACAAACCAACTTAATCCTGCCTATCTGGCATGGTCTACTAACCTTCAAACCTGGCCTGACCTTCTAATATACTTATTCTTAAACCTGTCCACCCTCGTCACACCCAGTGCAAATGTTAACATAAATTGATTAAGGGTAGAACTACAACAGGTCCTGGAAACTCTCACCCTATAAGCCAGACCAATGTTATCTGGAAGGCTATGGAGAAGAGCATTATGGAACTCATTAACAGAGACATTATGAACCTGCAAACACTTCACCATACCCACTTAGGTTCTCTAAAAGCCAGATCATGGCTCCTACACCTAATAGACTTCAAGCCAGTCAACAAGGCTATAGGTGAGGGAGGGCAGGTCAACACAGCCAAGCTATAGCTCACCAGCAATTCATACCCATCCCACATACTGGTATTATACATAACATCAACAGACTGACCATAAACGATTGTTAGATGATGGCTTGACAATTGACGCACAGATGTAGGACACACAGTAACATTTGCAGCCTCCATGTACTATTCTATGCCATTAACAAGTGGTATTCACCTGCACTCAGTCCTGGGACCACTCCTGTTTGGCATATAGCTTTCTTAGGTACAAGCAAACACAGTAGGGATATGTCTGCCCACGTTTGATGACAATACATACTGTGGTCTATACTTTATTTTCCAGATGACACACACATCCTCCAAAAGGGTATCATGCAGACAGATACTTGGTTTTAAACTCATGCTGTAAAGCTATAAGCCTAAGAAAGCATAGTTATCCACTTTTAGAAAACAAAGTATCCCCAGAGTACCACATAGGTAGTAGCCCACAAAATGTGGAACAGGTACTAATGTATACATAGAGCCATGTGTTTAGTCATCTCTCCTTTGATGATCACATTACCAAAGGGTTTTGGAAATCCCTCTGTGGAGCACATAAGCAATAAAGGGTTTGCATGCAGATCCACAGAGGTTGTTGCACACCTATAATGATTAGTCATCTTTGCCAGACTTTGCTTGCTTTGGAACAGGTTTCAAATATACCTCAAGCATAAACACTCACTCACATTATTCAATAGAAACCGTGATGAGTGGATGTGAAACGGAAGACATAGCCCAGGGATCACTGCAGTGGCTAAGCTTGTCACATGCATACAGAAGGCACATACCAAATGGGGCATTGTACTCTATTATGGGCCTAATGAGTGATGAGCAGAGGGGCACAATGACCTCTCTTGATCTAGAGGTGAACCCTTTTGTGATTAGGTGGGTCACATGGAAGGAATATGTAACCACTTTGGCAATGTGATTATCAAAGGGGAGGTTACTATCTACCTGGGTCCCCAGGTCCCTAATTACATTTTCCATACCTAGTGGATTACCACATATGTGGTAATTCATGGGCACTTTGTTTTTTTCCAAAGGGGATGACTATGTATTTTTTGGCATTCAGCTTGAGGCCGTAGTTTTGACACCAGGTATCTGTCTCTGTAAGATCCTTCTGGAGGATGTCTGTGTCAGCCAGACAGTCGATTATGGCCCCAAGTTTGCAGTCATCTGAGAACTTGGTCAGCCATAGTCCTCCTGTGCTTGCCTGTACCTCAGAGAAGTATATACTGAACAGGAGGGGTCCCAGGACCGAGACCTGTGTAATGCCACCTGTGACTGGTTTAGAGTCAGACATGACACCCGCAACTCTGACCATGTGTGTTCTATCTGTGAGCCAGTTGGCCACCCATCTCATGACATAGGGGTTAATGTTCATGCTGGTAAGCTTGTCTATGATGCCAGAGTGGGGAATGGTGTTGAAGGCCTTAGTGAGGTCCAGGTAGGCTGTGTGGACTACCTTCCCTTCATCTATGACCTTGGTAACTGTTTCAAAGAAGTCAACTAGGTTCAGGAGGTAGGATCTGCCTTTAACAAAGCCAAATTGGGTAGGGCCAAGTGTTTGGAGCTTCCCAATGTCTCTGTTTATGAGTTCAATGATAATTCACTCCATAGCTTTGCAGACCAGGCTGGTCAGGCTTATAGGGTGATAGTTCTCAGGTTCTGTTGTGGCACCACCTTTGTGGAGAGGGATGACTGTTGCTGTACGCCATTCTTTGGGTACATATTCTGTGGTAAGGCTGAGTCTGAACACTGAATTTAGGTGAGGGTTTAGTTCCTTTTGGAGCTCATGTAAGATGCAGCCTGGGACACCATCCGGTCCCATTGACGCTGTGTTCTTAGTTTTGGAGAGGGCTGTTTTTACCTGCATGCCCGTTATGTCTGGGGCTTTGCATTTTTCTGGGATGGACACAGGCCCTTTTGGGGGTGGGGGTTGAAGTTTGCACTAAACTTGTCCACCAAGATGTTGGCAATGTCAGTTGGTTCAGTGTATTTTTGCCATTTTGCAGTAGCTCAAAGCATTTCTGAGAGTTACCACCTAAATGTTTGATATAACTAAAGAAGGCTTTGTGTTTATCTTTAGATTCCTTGGCAATTTTTCTTTAGAAACTGGCCTTGGATGATTTTATGAGCGATCGTAGTTTCTTGCTAATAATGATCAGTGATGCCTTTTTGGAATGTTGCTCTATCATGTAGTAGTTTCCTCCTTCTGTTTTATAGCTTATTTATGGCCAAGGACCACCAGACTGGTTTCCTCTTTTTGGAGGAGTGAGTCTTGGTTTTACTTGGGATGGCTCGATCCATGCATCCCTGTAGATGTTCATATAATGCACTTGTAAAGGATTCTTCAGATTGGATAGCATTATCCTGTAGTGGGGGGGGGGGGATTTGAAACTTTCCACTTCGGTCTTGAGAAGTGCGAAGTTTTCTTTTGAAAAAGTTTTTCACTGTGGTTTCCTTGACTGGGGGTGGGGTCGGGATTTGGATGTCCAGTGTGATTACTTTATGATCTGATCTTACCAGCGAGGGGTTTACCTCTGGTGTGGAACACTGATCTCCCATGTTGGTGATGATCAGGTCCAGTATGTTGTCACCTCTAGTGGGCATGGTGACCAGCTGTTCCAGGGCGTTTGAGTTTATAAACACTAGAAAGAATTGGGCAAAGGAGTTTGTACTTGAGTAATTCTCCCAGTCAATGTTTAGGTAGTTGAAATCTCCTAATATCATGGTGTTTGGTAGGACTTTTCTATTTTCCAGTGTTCTCAGGAATACTGAGTGAGGGTCCTGAGACAAGGTAGGTGATCTGTAACAGGCTATGATCTGATAAGCAGCTTTGCCCACTGTTAGTTGCACTTGGATGGTCTCTGAGGCCTCGTGCTGTGCCACTAACCTGGAGGTGTGGGTATCCTTTATGAAAATGGATACACCCCCTCCTTTTGTATTTCGGTCTGGGTTTTGGGGCCGAAGCTCAGAGAGATCGGGATTTCTTTAAGTGAAGCATGTCCAACAGCTCTGTGTTTGACATAGCTTTGTATGTTAGGCAGAGATCACCTCTGAGTAGGCGATATGCGACAGAGTAAAGCTGGAGTGTTTTGAGATGATCTGTGTAGGGCATGTATTTGAGGCCACTAATCCTCTTTGTGAGGTATTTCTGCGAGCTTTCCAGTTGTTGTAGATGTCTTGTGAGGTACATACCAAAAGGGACGTTGTACTCTATAATGGATCTAATGAGTGATGAGTAGAGGGGAACAATAACCTTTTTTTTCTGCATGAGAAACCTTTTGTGATGAGGTGTGCCACGTTGAAGGATTTCCTGACTACTGTGGTGATGTGATTATCAAAGAAGAGTCTACTGACCACCTGTGTCCCAAGGTCTCTTATCACACTTTCAGTGTTAAGTATACTACCGCCTATGTTGTAGTTCATGGTTACAGAGTTTTGACCAAAGGGGATGGAAATGCACTTTTTGGCATTGAGCTTGAGGCCATGACTTTGACACCAGACATCTGCCTCAGTGAGGCCCTTTTGTAGGATGTCCACATCATTAGTAGTTTTGATTATGGTTCCTAGTTTGCAGTCATCTGGGAACTTCATTAACCAAAGCCCTTCTGTGTTAGCCTGTACTTCAGGGAAGTAGATACCAAACAGGACAGGACATAGGACTGAACTCTGTGGTACTCCACTTGTCACTGGTCTGAAGGTGGACTTAGAGTCTGCTACTTTCACAGTGTGGGTTCTGTCAGTGAGCCAGTTGGCGACCCATCTTGTGACATAGGGATTTATACCTAGTTTAGTAAGATTATCTATAATTACAGAGTGGGGGATGGTGTCAAAAGCCTTGGCAAGATCTAGATAGGCTGTGTGAACTACCTTACCCTTGTCTACAGCTTTGATGACTGCTTCAAAGAAGTCTATCAGGTTTAGGAGACATGATCTGCCTTTTACAAACCCAAAATGGTTGTGGTCCAGAGTTTGGAGATTGCCAATGTCTTTGTTTATAAGTTCCATGATGATACATTCCATGGCCTTGCAGACCAGGTTCATCAGGCTAATGGGGCACAAGTTCCCGAGGTCCGTGGTGGCTCCCTCTTTGTGTAGTGGGATAACCATCGTTGTGCACCATTCAGCAGGCACAAAGCCTGAGGTGAGGCTATGATTGAACATGGTACTTTGGTGTGGTGCCAGTTCGTTCTGTAGTTCGTGTAAAACGCAGCCTGGGATGTTATCTGGTCTCATGGATGCTGTGTTCCTGGCTTTGGAGAGTGGTTTTCACCTGTGCAGCCGTGATGACAGCAACTTTACATTCTTCCGGTATAGAGATGGGCTCATTCATGGGTGAGAGGGAGGTAAAGTTAGCACTGATCCTATCTATCAGGATGTTGGCAATATCAGATGGGGCTGTATATTTAGTGCCATTGTGCTGTAACTCAGAGTAGATCTGAGTGTTGCCATTGAGATTCTTGACATAGCTATAGAATGCTTTGTGGTTGTCTTTAGAATCATTGGCGATTTTGTTTTCGTAACTAGCTTTGGAGGATTTTATCAGGGATCACATCTTCTTACTGAGGCTGACCAGGGAGCTCCTCCACTCATGGGTTTTACCCTCTTTTGCAACAGTTTCTTCCTTCTGTTGTGCACTTTGTTTATGGCAGGGGACCACCAGATTGGCTTCCTTTTCTTGGAGAATAGCATCTTGGTTCTGTTTGGGATAGCATGATCCATGCACTCATGTAAGTGCTTATAAAGTGCAATTGTGTAGGATTCAGCAGTCATAACTATATTGTCCATCTCCATGGGTGTCCTGAAGTTCACCACTTCTGTCTTAAGAATCATGAAGTTTTCTTTGGAGATTTTTTTTAACATGGTTTCCTTAATGGGGGGGAATGTGGATATGTAGGGTAATTAGCTTATGATCAGATCGGACCAATGAGGCATTGACTTCAGGTGTGGAACACCGGTCACTCAGGACAAACCAAACCCCATAACCAACACAAATAACCACAAAGTGAGCTAAATGCTACTCATTGCCAGAAGTCTCAGCCTCCAGATGCACACACTCGAGGCACTTCTCAGAATGGAAAATATTGATATATGTGCAGTAACAGAAACCTAGTTCAAGGCTCCAGAGAGCACACCAGCACTACCAGGATACTACTCATTCGATACCTTCCAGCATCAGAACCTGGATCATAGCATATAGGGTGGGGATGCATCCATATTCATCAAGGATACTTACACCTCTCTCTACATGCTCTCTACAGTATATGTACCCATAGAATGTTGCACAGCAATGTTCTTCCCGCTCCACAGGGGTGGAGCCACAAAAGACACTTGGCATTCATGCTCTGTGAACCTGACGAGTCTGATCTGCATGGCAATGGAGCCAATCATAATGGAAGTCAGCAATAAAGACATTGGGAACCTTCACATAGTTGAACAGACCCAGTTTGGCTTCATCAAATGCAGATCACACCTCCTGAACTGGGTGGATTTCTTTGAGACAGTTACCCAGGCTACAGATGATTGAAATGAGCTCCACACAGCCTACCTATACCTCACTAAGGCCTTTGACACCATTCCCCAGTCAGGTATCATAGATGACCTCACCAACCTGGGCATGAATCCATACATCACAAGATGGATTGCAAACTGGCTCATAGATAGATCCCACAAATTAAAAGTTGCTGGCTACATGTCAGACTCTACACCGGTAACAACTGGTGTCCCCCAGGGTTCAGTCCTGGGGTCCCTCCTGTTTGGTATAGACTTCTCAAAAGTACATGCCAACACAGGAGGGTTGTGGTTGACTAAGTTTGCTGGGAACTGTAAACTGTTTCCCATTATAGATTCCCCGGATGACACAAATATTCTCCAGAAGGGACTCTGTGAGACAGATGTGTGGTGTCAGAATCATGGCCTCAAGCTCAATGTGGAAGAATGCATAGTAATCCCCTTTTGTGAAAACAAAGTACCCACAAACTACCACATAGGTGTTACCCCCTTAAAACTGACAAGGTAATAAGGGATCTGGGGACACAAGTAGATAGTCATCTTTCCTTTGACAACCATGTTGCAAAAGTGATTGGGAAATCCTATGTGGCCCACCTAATCAGCAAAGGGTTTGCATCAGGATCAAAAGAGGTAGTGGTGGCCCTCTACTCTTAAGTCATCAGACCCATCATTGAGTACAATGCACCATTTTGGGTGTACTCAACTAAGCATATCCAGCAGCTGTAGAGACCGCAGAGGTACCTCACCAAGAGGATTACTGGCCTCAAACAGTTGTGTTATGCAACACAACTGGTAAAACTAAATCTGTTCTCCGTTGCATACCACCTACTCAAAGGCACACTCTGCCTAACATACAGAGCCATGTCCAACACATAACTGTTGAACATGCTCCATCTACGGATAACACAATTGAGTCGCACTACACACTCTAGGGATATGAACCTCATCACAACAATGAATACAACATGCTGTTGGGATAGAGTACTATCCCGGACACTTGCCTTACTGTGGAATAGAGTCCCAATGTACATCAGACAGAGCCCCTCACTGACATTCTTCAATAGGAACCTTGATGAGTGGATGGGAAACAGACAATTCATGCCAGGCATCACATCAGCAGCCCCACTAGAAAGAGGCTTAGGGTACTAACTATTAGAACTAGGGCTTGGTAGACTACCCAATGGGGTGGTGAAAGCTGCACAACTTGCCTAGGCTAATATATGCCTTTGTGAAGATAGTCTACTACATACCTATGAACCTATGTGACAGGTACATGTCTATAGATAGTAGATGTGTACTTCATTGTACAGTCATGTTGTACAGCAGGCACATGGACCACATACACTGTAATGCTTACAGATACTGGTGGCTGTTATGTACAGTGGGTGAGATGTGCACCTCATGCCTTTTGTGCCATTGGGATGTGTGCTGGGTGGGACAGTCCTGGATGGCTCCCTGTCATAGTCATTATCTTACACACATCTCTGCCCATCCATCTTTGGCTTATTATACTGTGTTCCCCCTACATATACATATATACATATATATATATATATATATATATATATATGTATATATATATATATATATATATATATATATATATATATATATATATATAAATATAGGTACATAGGTAGGTAATAGGCTATATGCCTGAAGGCATATATTAGTATGGCCAGAGTGTGAGGCCATCACCACACATGGGGTTAGCTCCCTAGGCTTCTGTGTAGTAGAGCTGATGAAGTGATCCATGGTGTGACAGTTCAGTTTCACATGCACTCATCAAGGCTCCTCTGGAAGAGTGTCAGTTAGGGACTCAGCTTAATGTAGGTTGGGAGCCTGTTCCTAAGCAAGGGAAGTCTGTGAGTTAGTAATATATCCCTCCAACATGTTCTATTTATTGTTGTGATGATGATATCCCTAGAGCATGTGACACATTGAGCTTGGGTTTACTTCAGATAGTGCATGTACATCAATTCTGCATTGGACATGGACCTGTCTGTTGGGCAGAGATCGCCTGAGTAGACAGTATGCAACAGAGTACATATTGAGTTAAATTCAGTCTTGTTGCATGGGGCAACTGTTTGAGGCCAGTAATCCTCTTGTTGAAGTACTTCAGTGGTCTTTCCAGCTGCTGAAGGTGCCTAGTCAGATTTATCACAAGTGTGTTGTGATACTCTCTGATGTGCCTGATGACTGATGAGTACAGGGAACCTCCTTTGACCTACATGAAAAGACCTTGGCAATTTGTGGGAACACATAGCATGATTTTCTAATCACTTTGTGAATGTGTTTCTGGAAGTAGAGATGACTATCCACATGTGTCCATAGATCCGTTATTATTACCTCCATATTTAGGGTGTTGGCACCTATGTGGTATTTGTATGACTGTAGCTGGACGCTATAATTTTGACACCACATCTGTCTGACTGAGACACTTTTTAAGGATGTCTCTGTTGTCCCAAACATCGATTATGACAACCTTTTTGCAGTCATCCATAAACTTTGCTAAACATAGCCCTTGTGTGTTTGACTGTATTTCTGAAAAGTATACACCAGATAGGAAGGGTCCCAGGACTGAGCCATGGGGGACAGCAGTTGTTACCAGCTTGAACAGGAGACCACAATTCTTACCTTGTGGGATCTATTTGTGACCCAGTTGGCAATCCATCAAATGACATACGTGTTTATGCACAGGTTGTTGATTTTGTGGATATGACATGTGTGTGGGATGTTTGAAAAGGGCTTTTCAAGGTCTATGTAGGCCGTGTGTAGCTCATTTCATTGATGTATGTCCTGGGTGACTGCCTTGAAAACTGTCTAGCAGGTTTAGAAACCATGATCTACCCCTGACCAAACCACAATGGGTAGGGTTGGGTGTTTGTAGGCTCCCAATAGCTCTGTTTGTGAGTTCCATAATGATGGACTCCATGGCCTTGCAGATCAGGCTTATTAGGCTTATTAGACTATAGCTCCCATGGTCTGTTGTGCACCAACACTTGTGGAGTGTGCCAAATGTTGCTGTAACCCATTCAACAGTTTCATATCCTGTACAGAGGGTGAGTCTCAACAGACTGTTCAGATGCAGGGTCTGTTTGTTTTGGAGTTCACATATGACACAGCCAGGGAAACCATGTCATCCCATAGACGCCATGTTTTTAGGTTTGGATAGAGCTGTTTAACCATTGTATATGTGATTTCTGGGTTTTCACAATCTCCAGGTATGTTAATGGGCCCTTTTGTCAGTGAGAGGGGGATAAATATGTATGAACCTGTCTGACAAGATGCTGGCAATGTCAGTCATGTACATGTATTCATTTACACTTTTCACTGGCTCAGAACAGATATGAGTTTACATTGATATTTATGACATAGTGAAAGGAAGCTTTATGGTTCTCTATGGACTCTTTGGCAATATTTTTGCCAGAACATGGCTTGGATAATGTTAGGAGTGCTCATTGTTTATTGATGATACTGACTGGAGATTTATTGATCTTCTTTGCATTTTCACTTTTATTGAACAACTTAAGTACTTGTAGTACATAGTTTGATTATGACAGGGGTCCAATATATTATATGGATCTGTTTTCATATCACTGTGTGCACAAGGCAGGATTGCTGAATAGTGACAAGTGTCTGGAGTAAGAACTGCAACTGCCAGATATATGTGGCCAACTGCTGTACTAGGACATGGCCTAAGTGTGTGAGCATGTTCAGTATAACCTTTCATTATGTGTTTTGACTGACATTTGTTTCATTTGTTTAAATGTGTGAGCATGCCCAGTATGACCATTTAGTATGTTGCTGACTGAAATTTGCTAAATTTGTTTAAGTGTGTGACCATGCCCACTATGGGCATATATACTATATGTGTGTGAAAAATCAAGTTGTTTTTTACTTCAGGGCTCACCTTTGTGTTGTACATCGACAGGAAGTACGCTGTGCCTGCAGGTCTTCCATGAGTCAATTTGCATAGACTTATCAACATTTCTACATACAGGGAGGACAGCTATTATTTGTACATTTCTACCCGGGGGGGCACACCTGATTGTTACTGAGGGTGTACATAGGATGAGGAGTACACCTGACACTTACACATTTGCTAGGCCTGCACTGCTATGTCAGGTGCTACATTTCAGTCTGTACTGTTGCCTATCGTACTGGCTTGAGGCATGCCATTGTACTACAGACCTTAGCTTCCAATTACACGCATATTAGTTTGTGACTTCATAGCTTACCCAACCCACATCACACTGCCTGACTTGCTGTTATCTGTCTGCATAGGCCTGGGGGGAGGTTACTCATATGCCTCTTCAGAGGGCACGATACAGCATTTGTTTGTGTTTGCGTTTGTCTACAATTGTCCTGCTGGCTGTGACTGTTAGGTATGTGACCCCCCCCCCCCAACTGGTATGTGTTAGTGACTTAAGCTGTGTCTGTGTCAGTGAAATGCTGCCATGGCTTATTGGTTCAGTACTGTGATTATAGTGCAAAGTAACCTGAGTTTGAGTCCCCCCCAACTGGTATGTGTTAGTGACTTAAGCTGTGTCTGTGTCAGTGAAATGCTGCCATGGCTTATTGGTTCAGTACTGTGATTATAGTGCAAAGTAACCTGAGTTTGAGTCCTGTCACTGCTTTTTATTTTCCTGCTGGGCAGACCTGACTGGTTAAGGAACAGTAAAGCAGATGTGAGGGTGTTTACCTGACTTTGCTCGACTTTGCCCAACATTGCCCGACGTTGCTTGATGTTGGGCTGGTTAGTGTGGTGTGCAGCTATGCGCAATTGTATTTAAATATGCTCAATACTGGTAAATTTTGCTTAGCGGTGCTTTGTATTGCTTAAAATAGGGACTCATGCCTCAAGTGGTGCTGCAGGGCTGCCTATGTCAGATGCACATATTACACTCCCTATACATGTTTGAAAACAGGTAGTGTCAAGTTAGGCATCCCTTTTACTGTATATGCGAGTCAGAGAGAGGTGTCATTTCCAGGGTTCCTACTCAGTCAGTGTATGTGCTATGTGTTGCCTCTTTGCCAAGGCCAGGGCATACTGGGCATGCCTCCTTCTGCCTACTGGGGCAGGCTCAGGTTGTTCCTCCTCCGAGTCACTCTGTGCCTGTGCAGGCCTTGGCAATGGTGGGGGGCTGTTTGGCCCTGCTCTATGTTCCTGCTGCAGCTGTTTTCGCAGGATCATATATTGTAGCATGGCACATACCATGACAATTTGGGTACATGTAGTTGGTGAGTACTGCAAGGCTCCACCAGATGTGTCCAGGCACCAGAACTGTGACTTGAGTATCCCAAACACATGCTCAATTATGTTTCTTGTTTGTGTGTGTGCCTCATTATGGAGTTCTTGTTCGGGTGTGTGTGCATTTCTGATGGGTGTCATCAGCCATGGCTCCAGTGCGTATCCAGCATCCCCCACTAGGTGACCATCAGGGATGTCCTCATTGGCAAATCTCTGGTACAGCTGCGTCAGATGCCAGATGTGGGAAACGTGATAACTTCCAGGGCAGCCAGCACACATATTCATTATTATGTCCTGGCATCACACATGACCTGGCAGTTGATGGAGGGGAAGCCCTTGCGGTTGATGTAGACCCTACCCCTCTCACCGGGTGGTGCTTTGATGTGTATGTGCATGCAGTCTGTGGCACCCACTACCTCAGGGTATTCTGCTATTTGGTGGAAAAGACGCATATTGCTGGCCAATGCCTCACGGGGATTGGGGAAATATACATGCTCACCGATATGTGCTGACATGGCATCCAGGAACTGGTGCAGTACCCTGGATGCTGATGCCTGTGAAATCCCCATCATATCACCAGTTGGTTTCTGGAAGGTACCTGTAGCTAGTATTCTTAGGCCAACACATACCTTGGTATCCACTGGGATGGGTTTCCCTCTGTTGGTTCTGTGTGTGAGGCTTGGCCGGAACAGCTCAACAATTTGCTGCAGGAGGTCTGTATCCACCCTATAGCGCTCCACTATCTCCAGCTCATGTAGCCCCTGCAGGTTACCCTGGGTTTGTACACTCTTCTCCGTCACCTCATTGTGGGTTGCTCAGCAGCATTCACAACATCACCACCCTCAGCACCTTGCACATGTTGGTTTATGATAGCAAGAGCAGCCCCTAACATTTTGTCTGACTTTAAAATTTTTAAGCTTTCCCTCTTTGTATACTGCAGTGTTGCAGAGTTTTTTGGAAAAAACAGGGAAGAATGCTGTTTGCAGAGTTTAAAGTGCTGGGCTGGGCTGGTCTAGTCTGCTACCTGTGTAATTGGCTGATTCTAATATATTTCACCTGGCAGCTCTGCTAGTTCTCCTTGGTTAACTTCCTAGTACTTCTTTTCCTTCCTTTTCCCTTTCTGTTTCCACCCAGGGCAGTGCCGCGCAAACGAGCGCACACACGCACACATGAGTGTGCACATGCTGTATGCACATTTGCAAGAAATTTCAGTATATTCACAGCGTATGCCTTTGGTTTCTGGTTTTCAATAAGGACAACTGTAGACACGTCTCTTGCAATCCTGAGTAACTCATGGCAAACACAAGACACTGTGCTCCAATAAGCTTACAGCCTTTCTGACACACACCTTCATGATGTTACCTATATTCTACTCTACTACTCACCTACTCCTACACTTACACTCTTGGGACATGGCTCACATGCTGGGGAAAATTGGGATTCACTATCCTTATCCTCATTTGCATAGGATTACCTACTAATGCATGGTTATATCTCTCACACTTAGCTTCTCCCCCTTAGCAACCACTACTCAGTGGCCATGTTGTTTTCAGCCTGCCATTCACCTGTATGGCAGGATAAGCTTTTTAGTGAAAATGGCTATTTTTGGCTATTTTTTAATTATTTTCTTGTTTTTTAAAGCTCCGCACGTTTGCGCAGTGCTGCGCTACGCTTAAACATTGGAAAACAGAGGAAAGAAGTTAGATTTTAGTAATTTTAAACATTTATAAATGCCAATGGCCTTATATTTGGCCATTGGCATGCTTCCTCAACTGTATGCATCTTTTATTTGGAGCTGTCATAGCTCCGTTTAGCTATTTGCAGAATGGTACTCCGTTACCAAAGGAGTACATTTCTGCAGATAACACTAATCTTCCTCGGACAGGTTAGTGTTTCCTGGATTGCAAATTTACCTCATTTGCATAGCTTTCAGCAGCAAATGAGGTAATTTGCATACCATGATGCTGTCCATGCAAGAGTAGCTTTAGCAGCTCTTGTGCACACCCCTGCTGGCTGTACCTGGATCGCACAGCAGACATATTGCCTCCGTGAGCTCCTACAATCTTCTTGCACTCCATGCAAGCTTTCGTAAATCCGGCCCACTATTTTTAAATATGCTATTTATTGATAGTTTCTCACATGTAAGAACAAGAAAGCATACAATCCTTGTCCATACAGAGCAACAGGTGTTAGCAATTAATGACCTTAAAAGAATATGTATTCTGTAAGTCAATACATTGTGAATGCTGGATTCCAAGATGGTGGTCATCTGAGAAGAACCCTCTCCTCTTAGCTCCATCACCATCTAGTAGGTTAACCCTATAAACTCAAGATTACATAGGCTACGACCTTGTACCATTGAATCTCTACGCCTCAATTTTTAAATATATAAGGGATTTACACTAAAACTAATAGTTTTAGTACTCTAGTCCTGCTCATTTCAACCAGCAACTGAAAGCTAACAAAGGTACATGTGGCTCTATAGAGGCCCAAGCTTTCAACACCGGAATAACTGACAGCACCCACGGGGATAGAGTCGGAGATTACAATGCCAAAGGAAACTGAAACTATGGATATTCAAACCACAAAATCCAAACTATCAGCCATCTCCACATCACCGGAAAAAGAGGCAAAGAGGTTGAGATCATCCAAATCCATGCAGGAGCAGCCAAAGGATTCAATTAAACAGAAGGCCGATGGATCATTACAACTGGATGAGCTGAAAAGTGCTCTGCTACCTCTGCAAGTGGCCATCCAAGAATTAACCGTGAAAATGAGCTCTTTCGGCTCCTCAATCAATAAAATAGCTGACCGTCTAGATCTTGTTGAAGGAAGATCTAAATCCAATGAGATAGAAATTGAACACATAAAAGAGGAATTAAAAATGAAAGACAAAACGATCTATGACATGCAAACAAAAATCTTGGATCTAGAGGCTAGAAGTAGTAGGAACAACCTGATTATTAGGGGTCTATCTGAGAAATATGAACCATATCAACTTCTTGAAGTTACTGCACAAATCTTTAGCAACTTATGTCATGAGAGAAGCCCTCTGGCTAAATACATCATTGAGAGAGCGCACAGAGCATTGCGGAAACAGCAAATCACCACAATCCCAAGACCTATCTATGTCAAAATGCTTAACCATCAGGATGTGCAAACTATTCTATCAGCTTATAAGAAAACAAATCATTTTACTTGGAATAACCAAAACATTGTCAACTCCCAAGACTTACCCCTTGAAATAAGAGAGAAACACCGCAAACTTTCCCTCTACTGTGCCGACCTTATTTCACGCAAAATTAAGTTCCAAATGAGATTTCCTTGCTCTTTGTCATTTACCAACAAAGAAACAAAATTCTATATGTCCTCACCCAAAGAAGCGGACTCTATCTTTGCCAAATGCTTTGGTTCAACTCCAACTATTCAGTGAAGCCCCCAACTATGCCATCCCGCCTACCGGAGGCTCTTACAGCCTTTTTGATCATCATTGCAGTCATCATGTCTTTATTCACATAAATCTATAACTTGCCTTTTTATTAGTTAGCTCCTGAGTTGTCCATGCTATGCTAGGAACATCTCTTTAGTTCCAGTTGCACTGGGGATCCATGAAAATGGCGGTTGGTCCAGGACTTGACTGATGCACCTCTGAAGCCGGAAGTTTGGTGGCATACATCCTTTGTAGTCCTAGAATGCGGTGCTCAACCTGGAAAGTGTTTTCATTAATAGCCGCGGTGTTCGCTTACACCTGGATGATCCGATAATCAAAAAAGCTTGTTACAAGCTTGTCTATTCGGAAAGGAAGGGTGAGAGCTATTATCTTCCCTTGATTTCCTTTAGCACAGTTGTTATGTATGGCAGAGCCGATACACTTTATCCTTTGGGGTCTCGGGCTTCGATCCGCTCTGCCGGCTCGGGCCAGATGCCTGTTATATTAGATGTTGCCTAATATTAACTTGTCTGTCGCTAGCCTCTAGGGTATTTACTCATATCGCTTGGCGACAGGGTGCTTACAGCTTGGACTGACAAAAGCTATGACGGGCTAGCGTATGTAGAATTGTCATTTTCTCTGGAATTGTTCTATCCCACTATTATCTATAGCTGGGGAAACCTGGTTATATCCTTTTATAAGTATATTAGTGTTTGCTCAAGAGAAACTTCATTCATTAAACTAATTGCTTCGACTGTAAATTTACTAGAAACCTCTTGAGCTTTGTTTACCTTGTATGTGTGTTTAATTTTAGTTATATTAGAGTACTTCAACCAGAGATTATTCAAATTATTATACAGGGTCTAATTTTATTTAGTTGACCACGTTTTTTCAGGTTATTATACAGTTTTTGGAAGCTATTTGGATCTGTTAAGTAGGGTTGCTGATGGCTTCATTGGGAATTAGATTGATGTTGTATATTACTTGTAAATATTGTTGGGTCTTTATTTTCTTTTTTTATTTTTAATCTCTAAATGTATGTTAGGTTCATGTTCACTTAGTGTATTTTATTTCTTTTCTCTCTCAATTGTAGGGGTTATGTGGTTAGGCACGGGGATAAAATTGAGTGAATTTTGTGCCATATTTTCTATAATGCTACATACTGCAATTCTACCGGAGTTTATTCTTTATTACTTATTTTACACAACAGAGACTTTTATAGTATTAAACTGACTCCAAATACTCATGGATAAAGTTTGGAATATTTCTTCCTGGAATGTTAGGGGTATTCATGAGAAAAACAAGAAAAATCTGGTGTTGCATCTTTTATGCAAGTCCCAGTCGGACCTTTGTTTTCTCCAGGAAACACACATGATAAATGAAGAGTGGGCCAAGGAAAAAAATAGAAAATGGATTAGAGACATTATCCCATCGGACTTGAGCAATTATTCCAATGGGGTGGTGATCATTATCAAAAAAATCCTTTAAACCTACGATTGTGGAAAAAGGGGCTGACTAAGATGGTAGGCGGTGTTATTTTACATGTGTATCACATAATCTAAGTAAACCTGTGTTATTTCTAAATCTATATGGTCCATGCTCAGGGCAACAAGAATTCATCATAAAAGTTTATAATTTCTTACTCAAGTTTCCAAACCATATACTTGTGCTAGGTGGGGATTGGAATATGGTCTTAGACCCTATCATGGACCGCTCAAGTAAGGCTAAAGTTATAAATGCCCAGGATTCTATAGTGCTGAGAGAGTTAATACTTGATTTTGATTTGATGGACCCAGTTTAGTTTGGATGCGACTCTGGGAATAATAACTTTTTTACTTACTTTTCCAAATGTCACCACTCCTGGTCTCGTATAGACTTTTTTCTAATATCTAACATTTTAGCTAAAAGGCAAATCAAATTTTTAACTAAACCTAGATTTCTTTCTGATCATTCAAGGTTAATCTTAGAGATACTCACTGGCAACAACAGAATGTAGAGATTTGTCTGATGCTGAAAAAATGTACGTCTGGATCCCGACTCGGACAAAAACTTTATTCACACACAAAATACACACACATTAAGCGCTTTCATCTGTCAAGCAGACTTCCTCAGAATAGTATAAACTGTTACTGCTTTTCTTAAATATTCAGTTTTGGCGCCAACTTGCGACCATAAATTAAGCATTTAAACACATATGCACCTATTTTCTAAAAATAGGTTAAACATGATCATATTGTGCATATTGTTCTATCAATCTATATAAAATCAGCATTACAAAAGTATATCATAATGTATTAAAAATATTAAATAACTAAATACAACTGTATAAATTCATGGATGAGTGTATAAATAGATGAGTATAAGAGTAGAAAACACATATGAAGAATATGAAGAGGAAGATACATACAAAGAACTCACTAACATACAACACTTATCAGGAGTAGATACAGAACAACATATGGCGTGTAAATACACAGAAAACCTTTATGAAGAAGTAAGTGATAGCGAGGCAACAAAAGACAACAGCATTTTGGTCTCTAAACAAGGCTTCAATGTTTACAACTACACCAATCTAGACATAACTGAGGAGTTTTTTAATGTTTTTTCCAAAGGTATGAAATTTATACCCACAGTGAGATTCAATGTAGTAGACACCATTGTTGAAGTCAAACTATATTGTAGAAGACTAAATTTAGCTATTCACTTCAATGATAATAAAGAAGAAACTTCCAAAAAAGTACCTTCAAGGCTCATGAAAAAAAGTACGTTTATACCTCCTAGTAATGTTAAAGTGTCAAATTTTGAAAATATGGTATGTAGTGACATCTACAGCCTTAGAAACAATATTAAGGTGGGTATTTGTCACAATCCTGGACCTATTGACAACCTAACAGTGGAGGAACACAAGTGTTTATCCAATTTTGTTAATAACAAAGAAGTTAGGTTAATGAAACCTGACAAAGGGGGGGGAATAGTAATATTTAATCACATGGATTATATCAATGAAATTTACCATATATTGCATGAATCAGGCAATTATGATGCCATATCTCTAAATGAGATTAATATAGGGTACAGGCGAATTGATTTAGCATTGGAGGAATACATGCTAGACAATAGAATCAACCTGGATACTTATAATTTCTTAAAAGTTGAATACCCCATATTAGCTACCATTGTGGGGCTACCTAAAGTCCATAAAAGTCTCATACACCCTCCTTTCAGGCCTATTATATCAGGTAGTAGAGCCAAAACCTTCCCTTTGGGGGTAGCTATAGATACATGGGTCAAACCTGTATATAAGAACATCCCACATTTAACTAAGGACTCATGGACATTTTTGGGGCAGTTAACACCACAAGTTTGGAAAAACAATCTTGTTTTTATAACCATTGATGTCATTGATTTATTTTCCTGCATCCCTAAGGAACAAGGGTTAGAATATTTCAGCAGTAGCTTGAGGAAATGTTCCAGTCTAAGTTGGGATAGAATCAGTCTCATAACAGATATGATGGGGTTGGTCTTAGACCATAACTATATACAGTTTGAAAATGAATTTTTTAAACAAACCAGAGGTGTTGCAATGGGAGCAGCTTGTGCTCCCATCTTTGCCAATCTGGTGATGTATGAATGGGAAACGGAATGGTTATTTAAATCTGAATTTTACCAGCACATTGCACATTATACCAGATATTTAGATGATTTGTTTGTGTTATGGGACGGACCTACAGATAAAATCACAGAATTTATCAGATACATTAACAATACTAATGAATTTTTGAAGTTCACATATTCTACTAGTACAAGTGGCATTGCATATTTGGACACATACATAAGCCATGGGGAAGAAGGATTCATATCTAATATTTATAGGAAGGAGACATTTTCAAATGACTATTTGGTTTACAGCAGCAACCCCCCCCCCATGTGTTCAAAAATATTTTTAAAGGGCAATGCATTAGGGCCGCTCGTATGTCATCCACCAGGGAAATCATGTTGAAAGAAATTGAACACATTAAATCCATGTTCATTATTAAAGGATACCCAGTCAACCTCTTGACAGACACTGTCAAATATGTTGTAAGTGAATGGGGTAAAAAATATAAATCCCTGTTGGGGAATTATGACTATGGAAAATCAATACCTGTCAAAAACCCAGGGGAAGAACCAAGTCGAAGAGTTTGTGTATTAATGTATTGTCCCACAGTATACTATATTGAAAACTTCATAAAAGACAGATGGAATCAGATTATTCGGAATGATGAATCAACTAAGATGTTGGGGATGTTTCCCAAAATTGTATATAAAACCGGGTTTAACATAAAGAGATTACTGGAAGCTAAAGGCATTTGCAAAAAAGGAGGAAATACATCTAGTACGAAAAAATGTGGTGCATGCAATCAATGCAAATATATTAATGAGGAAAGAGGATGTAAATTGGCAAACGCCAATAGAACATATGTATATAGTAGACAGGGCAATTGCAATACAAAATTTGTGGTCTATTTAGCAACGTGTGTAGCATGTAATGCATACTATATTGGGAAAACAGAAAGAGTATTCAAACGAAGAATTTATGAACATTTATATGGTATTAGAAATCATGACAATAAGAATGCATTATATAGACACATTATGCATAATAATGATGATCATTATTTCAAATTTAATATCATTGATACAGTACAACAAACTCCTTATGGGGGCAATATTAAAGCCCAGCTGGCTATGAAAGAGAGTAGATGGCAAATATTTTTAGACGCCACTACCTTTCCAGGTATCAATGATTTTATTAGTATCAAACCATATCTTATTTTGTCCAAATAGTATTTAGACTCAAGTTTGCAAGTGAACATTAGGAGGTATTTTGAAGTATTTTATTTAATGGCACTTGTATTTTATTCAATGGCACTTTAATTTTTAATTTTTACATTCTCACAGTTATATATGGTTATATTCCACCTTACATATCTATACATTCATATTTCACTCTAACATTCATGCATTCACTCATATATTAATATTAATATACTCAATACCATGGAATTATTTTATTAGTAAATCTACATCACTATACTACCATTGATTATTTTAGATCATTTTAATAGAATTTAAATAATTTTAACATTTTTATTGAATCTAAAGGATTTGTAAATGAAAATAAATGAATTTATACACTCATCCATGAATTTATACAGTTGTATTTAGTTATTTAATATTTTTAATACATTATGATATACTTTTGTAATGCTGATTTTATATAGATTGATAGAACAATATGCACAATATGATCATTTTTAACCTATTTTTAGAAAATAGGTGCATATGTGTTTAAATGCTTAATTTATGGTCGCAAGTTGGCACCACAACTGAATATTTAAGAAAAGCAGTAACAGTTTATACTATTCTGAGGAAGTCTGCTTGACAGATGAAAGCGCTTAATGTGTGTGTATTTTGTGTGTGAATAAAGTTTTTGTCCGAGTCGGGATCCAGACGTACATTTTTTCATCATCAGACAACTCTCTTATTCTTAGAGATAGGTTTTACACTCAACTCTTCCACATCTTATAAAGCTTATAACTGGTCTCTTAACAGTAATTTACTAAAAGATCAGCTACTAATTGAAGAAATTACTTTTACTCTAAAAGAACTCTTCTCTGCTTCTCGTGGCAGTGATATCCCTTTTGATGTTAGATGGGCGGCATGTAAAGCTGTGATTAGGGGAATCCTTATCAGGAAAGCCAGCTTTTTCAAAAAACTGAATAAATAAAAGGAAAACAACCTAGTGACAGAGATTAAGACCTTGTATGACAAACTCTTAGCTAACTACTCCTTAGACACTGAAAAAGAGCTGCAAATTAAACAAAAAGAACTGTTTGATTGCCATCAATCTAATCTTTCCCTCCAAGAATTAAGATATATTTCTAGATATTCTGAATCCTTATAAACCCCTTCTAAAGCTCTAGCCAGGCTAATAGATAACACGCCTAAATCCCCTAGAATCACTTTAATTTACCATAATAACACACTTTACAAATCTGACGCACAGATTATCCAACTTTTTCACCAGATATACTCAGATATCTATGCTAGTAATAACATGCTTCCTACTTGTGATGAGATGGAAAAATTCCTGAACAAACTTACCTTCCCAAAATTAACCGAGTCTCAGAAAAGTTTCCTTTCAGCTCCGCTAGCTATGTTAGAAATTCTGGAGGCCATTGATAACCTTAAGGTAGGGAAAGCCCCAGGCCCTGCTGGCTAATCCTCTGATTTCTACAAAACATTTAAAACTACCCTTGCTCCCATCCTGCTTAAACATTTTGAATCCTTCTCTAATAAAGGTATAACGGACCTATACATCAATCACTCTAAAACTATACTAATTCCTAAAAACACTCTGGATAGTTCTAACTTAAATAACTATAGGCCAATCTCCCTTATGAATGTGGGCATAAAAATTATCTCAGCCATTCTAGCAAACAGACTTAAAAAAACTATACAAACCTTAATTTCTCCAGAACAAGCAGGTTTTATGCCTAACAGACATACGTGGGACAATACCTTAACATTAGAAACCGTGATAAATCTCACCAAAAAAGAAAGAAACCCAAGATATGCTATGGCGTTGGATGCTTGTAAGGACTTTGATCGGGTAAACTGGAACTTTTTGTTTTTTGGCTTTGTCTGGCTTTGATATCCCCCCTGACTTTATCAATATTATCAAAACATTATACAATAGCTCCTATACATGTTTATATATAAATAAGCAATATTCTCAACCGATAAAAATAGCAAACGGTACTAGACAGGGGTGCCCTCTATCTCTGTTGCTCTTTAACTTATATTTAGAAACCTTTTTCCTGTATATCTCGCAAAAAACTTATCACACAGTTCCTAAAATTCTCAACACTAACATTAGTTTTATGGCTTTTGCTGATGACCTGAATCTTTATTTTGAAAACCGCTATCTGATACTAAGAAGACAGTGGAATCCTTGAATACCTTTGCCTCTATCTCAGACTATCAAATCAACCAAAATAAATCCTTTATTTTCCCGATTAATCCGATAGCACATAAACAATATCTCTTTCCTGATCTTTCCTTTCATACAGATTGCTCTCTTAAATATCTAGGAGTTTCTTATGACCACACTTCCTCTTCTCTTCTACAGTCCAACTTATCAAAAGCCTGGCTTTCTATCTCCCAAGACATTTCGAGATGGCAACAGTTAAAACTCCCTATGTTAACTAAAACCTCTATCATTAAAATGAATATTCTTCCTAAGCTCCTCTACCATCTCAACTCTTCTCTTTCTTCGGCTTCAAATCTTTTCTTTAACAGAACTCACAAAGTTCTTGCAAAATTCATTTGGCACCCTAAGTCGGTAAGAATCTCATACCAAAGACTTATTTTACCTAAATCTCTAGGGGGCCTGGCGATGCCCAATCTCATTTTATATTACAGAATCATTCACGCGAATAGGATATTTGCTATTGCTAATCATCAACCAAACTCTTCTACTTGGACTCCTTTGTGGGTCAAATTGTGGCATAACCATGCCCTTAATAATGATCTTAACCCTAGATCTTTACCTTTCTTGAGTAAATTAAACCTTAAGAAACTAAAGTTACATCATTCCCTGAAGGGGTTAATTAAGACTTTTCAGGAGCTGTTCCAATCTCTAAACCTAGGAAATGCTCTCCTTCAATTTCAACCTATTCATTTTAACCTGAATTTAAACCTTAATGGTAAAATGGTCAATTTGAGTAATTATCCATTAATTAAGGCCTTTATCTTATGGGATATTCATAAATTCAGCCATTTCTCACTAACAGATCATCAAACTGTTTTGGTTCTGCCCCAAAAATATACTATTATCCTGAGGCAATTAAGAGAGCTTACCTCATCTTTTCTCCACAGTTATCCCAGTTCTGATGTTGAACATAACCGAGTGGCCATCCTATTACAAAACTTAGTTAGTAGGAAAAACTTGCTTTCTATAGCCTACAGAACCTTTTCTTCATTTCTAAATCAAGGGAAATTATGTTTGCAGATTGCTGGGAGCAACAGGGTTCAAGTCTCTCACCACAGCAGAAATTACTGTCAATAAAGTCTACTCTTAGGTATTCTCCCTATAAAAAACTTTTGTATACACAATTTATGATTACAAACAACTTATATCTAACTCCGGTCCACTTGAACAAATTTGATCCGAATATATCCACTTCATGATCCTGTTGTTCTTACCCCCATGCTGATATCATTCACATTTTGTGGTTTTGTAGATACTCTCACAGTATTTGGTGTTCTGTCAAGGTAAGGCTGGACAAAATGGGTTACCATAAATCTACCTTATCCTGGGAAATGGCTTTACTACACATTACCAGCCTTAGCATACCCAAACTTAAACTTAGAGCCCTAATTACACTTTTGTCTCCTAATAAACGTTTACATTACCAAGCACTGGATTGACCGCTCCAAACTGTCCTGGAGAGACTTTAAGAATCTGGCAATCAAATATATCACTTCTCAAAAACTGCTAATAATTAATCCCAGCAAACGGGCTTCATACCAGGAATTATGGGATTTTATTTTTCTTCTTCTGACTGATGACTAATGAGTACTGCCTACATAACATTTCACGCCCCTTGCCCATCATAAATTCTATTAACCAGGTCACCCCTCCTCTGGTGCAGGTCTCCCTTTTTGATCTTGGTCATGGATGTGTTTGTTTCTTAGTTTCCCCCATTTCTTCAGTACTCTGTTTGTTGGCTGGGGTGAATTGCAGTATGGTAGACGTTGTATCTACACTACCTTATAAATGTAGCATTTGGAGATTTCCATTTTTGTAGCATTTCCCTCTCTCCTCTGTGCGTATTGGCACTTATGTATATAGGTTATAATTTTGATCACTTACTGTCATAACAATGTGTTTTTCTTATTATGCCTGTTGTATTTATCGAAACAAATAAAGTGTGTTTTGAAAAAAAATACATTGTGAATGCTTTCTTGTTTCAAAGTATTTAATCCAATTGATTTAAAAATGTTGAAAACTTTTGAAGTTTTAATATTTTCTCCTTTGATTTCCTCATTTCTGATCCAGATTGCAAAGGCACTGTGTCCTTGTTTTAACTTTAACAATCAGTATTAATGCTAGAACTACAGACTATACTACATAACAAACATTTATTCCATTTCATATATTTATTTTTGAAATTCTTCTTCTTATCTTTTGATTGTGCAGAAACGTTGCTTATAAAATTATCTTTTTTTAATGAATCATACAGGGAAGTTTCTGTCAGTGCAACTGTTTCATTACCCTTTTAATACAATAGCAAAAAGAAATGATTGTCTCAGTCCCCTTCAAGAAACACATTACACCGAATGACATTTGACAACCTTTATTAAATTTCTATAAACATATATGTTACTCAATATTCATTCATTTCATCCAAACATGGTACAGATGAAATAACATCCATGTAACATTATCTTAGGACAGAACAGCGTAAACCTGCTTATCCTGATCAGTAAGCAGCATCCATACCTCCACTCACTTACTTATGAAGCAGCATACCCGCTCACTTCCTTTATAATTTATCGGTACTTATCAAGCAGCGTAAATGCTCACTTTCATTACCATTTATTGCATTATACCATCAATCCAATAAGCAGCTTCACCCACTTGCTTATATACTTATCAAGCAGCGTAACCGCTCACTTTCATTACCATTTATTGCATTATGCCATCAACCAAATAAGCAGCTTCCTCCGCTTACTCATGTACTTGTCAAGCAACGTAACCACTCACTTTACTTTTCCAAATTATTGAATTGACCATCCACCACAAGAGGGGGAATAGAAGAGGGCAAGCCTGCCCCTCTTCTCTGCCCTGTCCAAACTTAACATAACCACATCCCAACTAATAAAAAGAGGGATGGAGAGAAGGCGGGTAGCAAGTTCACCCCAAAATGTGACTCCTAATCCAGTTACACTTGCCTAACATACTTTAAGCCCCTCCCTACCCTACCTCACTTCCTCCCAAACCTCATCCATTCCTATTTAACCCTATCCTCCCCCTATCCTCCCAAATCCTGCAACTCTAACTAACCTCCCACCTTGAAGATGTCCCTGGACAAAATGGTCTGTTTCAAACCTCATTTGTCCCGGTCCCCTTCAAGAAACACATTACACTGAATGACATTTGACAAGCTTTATTAAATTTCCATAAAAATAAATGTTACTCAGTATTTATTCATTTCAACCAAACATGATACAGATGAAACAACATCCATGTGACATTATATTAGGACAGAACAGCATAAACCTGCTCACCTTGATCAGTAAACAGTATCCGTATCTCCACTCATCTACTTATGAAGCAGTGTACCCGCTCACTTCCATTACCATTTATCGGTACTTATCAAGCAGCGTAACTGCTCACTTTCATTACCATTTATTGCATTATAAGATCAACCAAACAAGCAGCTTCCTCTGCTTACTTATGTAATTGTCAAGCAGCGTAACTGCTCACTTTCCTTTTCCAACTTATTGAATTGACCATCCTGCACCAGAGGGGAACAGAAGAGGGCAAGCCTGCCCCTCTTCTCTGCCCACCAGCCTGACCAGGCTATTCCCATATCTGCAGCACACTTCCAGCAATCTAAACACCATTAAGGCATCTGGCCAAACATCATTTGGTGTAACCCGTCCCCACTAACCAAGGTGGATATAGTTAACTCCTAAAGCCCTATCACATAACAAAAATAACCAGTTACTAAAACTGCTGAAAACAAAATCCTGACCCTTCACCTATGCTAAGATAACCTAGCATACCCACTGTACATGAGCTAAATAATCCTTACTTCATAACCAATGGCAGCTCCACAAAGACTTCAAGGGCATTATAAAAAAACATGCCATCATACCAAATTGCAACCCCATTTACCAACAAATCCAGTAATAACCAAATGAGCTCTCCTTAATGCCAGAGCAATAACAATTCTAATGACTCCCCCATCATTACCCTTCAACTGGACAACCAACACAAAGCCCACCATCATCTGAAACCATACAGAAACAAGAACAAACCATGATGCCTAATCCCAGCCCCATTTCACTGCTTAAAATAACCAAAATAGTATCATAAAATCCCATTGTCTAGCAATCCTGCCATCACACTAACTATCCCTTATAAGCAATAAAACAGCTCCACAGACATCATGGCATTCTAGCAACTCAACAAAACAAGCCATACTATTTAGTTATTAAACCCCATTTCATACCATCATACCAATGAACTCTTTTAAAGCGGGTACACTGTCCTCTTTTTTTTTTCCTTATTCTTCTTCTTCCACTCCTGATGCTCCCCACCCAGAACAAGCAATCATACCATTACATTGTAACTATTGGAAAGAAAATATAATAATTCCATGTGTGACTGCCTTGCTGGAAGACCACAACCTCTTTTAACACCACTCTATCAACTGACATCATCCTCGACCCCCTCTCTCGCCTGTCAAATCCACCTTCCTTCCACCTGCCTGTAAAAGAAAAAAATATAAATACTTTATCCAACATCAGCCTCAACCCCCTCTCTGCTTGTCAAAGCCACCTTTTCCCTACCTGTAAAAGAAAAAACTGTAAATACTTCATCCACATATAATCACAACTTCTTAATGACAGTATGCACCACTCCTGGCGTATCTCCTTCATCAACTGCTTAAAATGCATTTACTATCACATATAAAACACCAGTGAAACTTAAGCTGCATTAACAAAAATACCGGTAAGATTTCCTCTACACCTGACAGATTCACGATACAACTAATACCCATGCGAAATAAACAAATGATTGCATTACAAAGGGGCCTATGCTATAAATATACCACTCTTTTCCCAACCAATTAGTTCATAACAACATTGTTAACCATAATTAAGGCAAAGAAAAAAACAACCATAGCTGTGCTATTCTATCCTATTACCAAACCTGAAGTGTAAATTCCCCCAACAGGTCTACCTATATTCCTTTTAGACATGGGCAACAATCACCCATGTCCCTCTTGACTAAGAACACATGGGATGCACTTTGGATTAAGGAATCTTACTTACCTGAGACTGTCTAGTTCATCAAAACCTTAGATCCATTAACCTAGTAACTACTCCAACTCCTGAAATTGGTGCTTCTCCTCCCACCATTAAGAACCCAAAAGTACACCTAAGCAAATATCAAAGCCTGCTATAACTTGCCCTCAACATACTTTATCCTCCCTTGGCCTTACACTACCCAGCTGCACCAACCTTGAAATGCCTTAATGAGTACAAAACAAACACTTCTTAACATACCATCTACCAGACATCAACCCATACTCCCCCAGCAGAATACCTTACCTCCAAATACAAGTGCATAATAACCATAAATAAAACTAATATAAATAAACTGACTTTAAGGGCCCTAGCACCAGTAACCTAGTGACTTCCTATGTCTTTAATTACTGTGCATCCACCCCAACTGCAGAAAACCCCAAGACCCCACCATAACAGATGCGCAACCCTGCCTTATCCAGCCCCCAACCGACTCCTTTACTTGTCGATACACTACCCAAATCGCACCGTTTGGCATATCTTGCTAAACAGTGAATAAAATTCCCTGTGACCCCTTTGTACACAACTCCAACAAACTGAACATCCCGCCCCTCAACATCAACTGACTTTAACTATTTCCTGCAGGACAGTGACTGTTTATATTTCACTCCCCCAATCAAGCACATTTATGCACCATTCCATCAATGACAACAGCCGCTGGTACCTGCACCATCACACCCCTAGTCCTACCTTACCTTGACCCAAACATACCTCCTTACATAACCCCCTATGAAACACTCAAGCACCAAAATCCCCAATTCCATTATACACTAATCTAACCATCAAAATCCACATAAAGCATCCATTACCTTTCAAATGCATTTAATCAGGGTGCTGACCACTGATCACTCAGCACATGCCCATCTCCAGCCTTCCTGTGCACCATCGAAACCTTACCTATGACCATTGCTCCCTTTTACTATTGAATGCAAATGCCCAAAACAGGGACAACTTCCATTGTTAATCTAACATATTGAATGGGTAATAGAACAAATTGTACAATCAATTAACTCTGAGATCAAAAACTCAAATGCCTATCCTTTTCTGATTAGCAGTGTAAATCCTGTACCAAAGCTCAACAATTGTGAAATTCACTTACTTCCATCAGTAACTGTTGCCCACTTGTGCTTCCCATGTATAATCGCGCATGCCACTGCTTCCATCATCTGCGATTTCACTGTGTAACGCCACACCTGGTACTTGGCACACCACCATCTACAAAGAAAAGGAGAAGAGTAAACCCTCTAATATGTAAAGAAAAGGCTCCATCTTATACCCACCGATTCCCAATTACAGCCGCAGCATTCCAAGACCACATCTGCAAGAAAGTAAAGACATGCAAATCAGCCAAAATACATAACCCCCATTCCAAGACATCTTCAAGGACAGCCTATCCTGCCAACACAGGAAGGAATGTACCACCACCACTCACATCTATGACAAAGCACCCATAACTGAAGCTATGCTTTCAAAGACCCTAGCAAATACCCAAGATTAATTTAACTACCAGTCGAATATGATAAACTAAACCCCACACATGAAGGGACCCAGCAATATCCACAACCCGGGTAACCTTCCAATTCCAGAGCACATATATTAGTGCTCTCTATAAGCGAAGCAAACTTATATTGTAAAACCATCTGCCTAGCTCTTACCCTTCCATCTCCAAATGAGGCACACTAAGCACATAATGTGGAACAAATGGACAGAATGCACACCATAGCTGTTATAGTTAACAGCATATTTGTTGCCCTATCACAATGCTTTATTAGTGTCAGTGGGCCAGAAAACAGAACACTCAAATATGATTCTTTGCAAATCAGAAGGAAGAGAGTTCTACTTCCAAACCAGGTGTTTGGGTTCAAGGTTTAGTTCTGATATAGGGGTACTGTGCATGGAATGATGTAATATGTGGAGGTTGCATCTGTCTGAGTTGATGGTAGCATGCTGAATGTTAAAGATCCTGTATGACTTATCAAAAGAGCAGGGGGTAGTTTATTTAAACGTTAAATATAAATTAAATAACTTATCTTCTTTACAGGGAATACTTTGCATATAACCACAAGTTCTGACATATTGTACCAATATCAAAGGTAAGATAAGAAAACAGAATTGCTTTACCTCATATTGTTCCCTTCATAATTAATGTGGTCACAAAACCATGTAACAAACTAACTGGCAGGACTAATGTTGCAAAAGCTGCCATTTCATCTAACAGCCCTGACATAGCTATAATTTTTCCCAAAACATCAGCACTGTGGACTTACTAAGTCCTACATGTTACCGAACATGGGCAAAACTCCCATCCTTTTTTTTTTTTTTTTTTTTTTTTTTTTACATCCACCCTAGCAAAGCAGAAGCAAACACAGTCAGGCTGCTTTTCCAGAGATGAAGTAAAATTATGTCACACGTCCAGTCCAACTGTACAACCCCTGCCCCCATGACCATTACCACTACACCACGCAACCGCCATGCACAGCAAGCCCGTAAAAATTGTCTTGCCACAAGGCTAATAAATATTTCAGTCACAATTACACCCCCCTTTCACCCTTACTTTCTGCCAAACTGTCACCGATGTGATCTGCTTATTTCTGTTCTACCCTCTTTTTATTTTTCTTTCATATACCATGGCTTCCCACACAGATGACTAGAAAATATTGGAGTAATGATTTGTAATCTGCAAAAAGAAATGTGAGCAACCTAATGTTTTGCCAAAGTTCTGAAACACCACAAAGAGGCAATTCATGTTTTACCTGCATGACAAACTATATCATTTCTTCAATGTACTCCATCTCACCAGGTCATCACCAACTTTCAAACATTTATGTTTCCCAAATAGACAAAAGCCCGAGCATCACCCAACAACTGACTTGAAAACTGCAGAGGACACTGGGAACCCTCCTTCACAACATTATAGTCAGCCCCAAATGGCATAGACATTAACACTCCATCAAAAGGCAACTCAACTACACCACCCGCAAGGAAATGCTCTCTCCAAATGACCGCAACTCCAGGGCCTCAACTCCCACCACTCCAACCATTCATCTCCCCTTTTTTTCCTTTCCCTTTTTTCTGTGTGTCAAAAGTGCAGGCCTCCCCATAAACCCAGACAGCCAAACAGCAAAGCAGCCACGGCCAGCGAACATCAACCACCACTGATGCACTCCAAGCTGAACCACAGAAAAGTCTACAGACAGCAACCACTACCAATGTCCTCCAAGCTGAACCACAGAAAAGCCTGTGCTCTGCAGAATGAACAAGCCCTATTTCAAGAATCACTGTGCATTCAGAGTCCAATTTGCAATGCTCCAACAGAAGACACAGGACACATGCACAACAGATGTCATCCACAGAGGCAACAAATCAAATCTAATTGATGCACCAGGTGGGCACAAAAGACCATCCCCATCCAGTGGTCCCATGAGGTCCCTCCAGTCTTCATCCTCTCAGGTCCCTGCTAAGCCTTAAGCAAAAGGCCACTATGTTGTCCTTTGGTGCAGCAAGTGATGCACCCCATGTATCAAAGCAACATGGGATTAGAACCTCCAGATTTCAGAAAACCATCTGCAGCACAACAATACAGCATCAATGCTTGACCGATGACACTGCCTTCCCACCAGTAACTGAGGACTCAGCCCATCCTGTGAATCTTTCAGCAACAGAAGCAGTTCCTCCAGAACTGAGCCTCTTCCCTGTGTCAGACACCAAATATGACCCTTTCTCATGGTCTCACTCTGAGACACAACTGTCCCAGCTGCACAACTCCAGCTTAATCTCACCTTGACTTTCCAACCAAACAAAACCACAAGGCAAAATCTGTCCATTCCGCAAAGTCAGCACAGCCACAAGGCATGGACACTGACCCACACTACAACAAACTGTATGACAGTGCCCAAACCCAAACAGTCTTAAAAGGCATGACGAGGCATACTCAGCATGGAACCACCAGTGCCCGGCCATAACATACTCCAAATCAGATGTGTTGTATTTATTTATTTATTTTGAATGTATGAAGATGAACATGACCCACAACATGTTGAAACTGCATGAAGACCACTGCGCATGCCTGCTCTGATGTCACTGTTGAGCAAAAGCCCGCGAAAAGGAAGCTGCAGTGCTTCCACACTGTCCAAAATAAACACTCAAGCCGCGAACGGCTGAAGACCAACACCGACTCCCAAAGCAGATTGGGGACAGCCCCCAACACAGCCACCATCAACCTCAGAAACCAGAAAACAAGGAGCGACCAGCACACAACCTCTGAAAGACATGAACCCGAACAGCAAATGCAACCTCCCCTGTGCGCCCAAAGCAACCAAGCCCCACACCAGCACACATATGGATTTCACCACACTTTGACAGGAAAACACTGATGACTATGCCACTGCAGAGATCCAGACACTCACCATCCCTGGACACCCTCCCCAGGGCAGCAGCACAAGACCCATCACCCCACACCTGCCTCCCAACAAGGCAACAAAACCTACCCCCACAAAAAAAAAACAAAACAAAAAAAAAAAAACTGTAATGTACCTTACCACTATTAATCCAAGGCCTACCTGAACCCTTAAGCACCTACAGGTCATCAAGGAAGTAGTACTTGCTGTAGCAAGTTTACGCCAAAATGTGACTCCTAATCCAGTTACACTTGCCTAACATCTTTTAAGACCCTCCCTACCCTTACCTCACTTCCTCCCAAACCTCATCTATTCCTATTTAACCGTACCCTACCCCTATCCTCCCAAATCCTACAACTCTAACTTACCCCCTCCCCACCTTGAAGATGTCCCTGAACAAAATGGTCTGTTCCAAACCTCATTTATTTATTTATTTATTTTATTTTACATTTGTTGACCGGGTTAGTCTAACTGGATACATATCCATTTTTAGTGGAGGCCCGAGGAGAAAAGCTCCAAAGAACAGAGGTACATAAACAAATATAGTGACAAAACTAGAGTAAGTAAGTAAACTGGCATTTATATGCAAAATAAAACAGTAAGTAATTGTATATATAATTCAAAAGAGATACAAGTTAGTAAAGATGGATTGTCAGGGCTACATAATGGACCCTTAAGGTTTTGGGTTGGGTGGAGGCTTGGGTAGGTCTGGTTGAGCCGGGGACATGAGCTATTAGTCTGGATTAGAGCATGGGCATAGCCATTGGGATTTTAGTAGAGCTCGGAGGTGAATTTTAAATTGGTGCAGAGTGGTCATAAGTCTTAGATTCACTTTGCTGGAGTGCTGGGTAATATTTATAAAGATTACAGGGTGCAGGATGCCATAATGATTTTCTGTTGAGAGTAAAACTGAAGTTGCATTTAAGAAGCAAATTGGTTTAACTTTCTTTGTGCATATCACTTACTAAATATATGACTGATGTTTATGTAGTGTATATAACATATAAAATAAACATATACTTCTTAACTTTTCCCTATTCTGTTCTAAAGTACTGCAAAATAGATTAGTTTCATCATAGATTTTTAGAGAGAAGTCACTTTGACACATAATTTATTAATAAGACAATATTTAATTGATTATTAATAGTATTCATATTTCCTTTACTAAATAATATTAGAGAAGTTACAATGAATGCAAAAAGACTGACTGCCTAAAAAGATATCTTTATAAATGCTTCATTAAAATACTGTAAGCTATTAGAGTTTATATATGTGTTTCACCAAAGTGAATTATTAATGGGTGAAACATTTTACTTTTATGAATTCTAAGGTTTGGTTATACTAAACATTTTTCTTTGAAAGTCCCTTCTGAAATCAGGTTCTGTAAAACACCATTGCAATTTTTATGGCATATAATGCAATATAAATGTATGTCCTTATTAGCCAGTTACAAAATGACCAAGTCCCTGTAATCCATTCTTCAGCCTTTGAGAGTTTAACAAATAATTCTAATCTAAATCTGTGCTAAAAATGCTTATTTTAACATAAGATTTCATTACAGCAATACCAACCAATGACATCCCGCCAACGCAGCAAATTACAGAATGCCTAGACGGTGATCTCATTTATGGGAGGAGTTGACAGCACACTGTACAGTGTGGCATTTCCTGTAAAACAAAATGCCATCAGATCTAACTATAAGCAGGGCATCAAGAATCAGCTTTTTAGGAACTAGCTATGTAATTGTCATATTGTATTTTTCAAGTAGCTGTCTTTTTTTTTTTTTAGGCCAATACCACAGAACGTCTTTGAACTTTATGTATTCATTTTCTTACCTCTATCTTCTAATAACTCTTCTTTTTTCTGCCCTCACTCCTATATCTTTTCTCTTTTGTCCTCCTCCTCCACTTCTGAAACATATTCCTTTTCTGGTTTTCTGTAGTATCTATGCTTATTTGTGTCATACCTGCAAAACTTTGTCCTTAAAGATTATACTTAACATTTCCTCTCAGTCATTTACCCTCTTATATTGCACCTTTTTGCTCCATTTCTCTTTTTTTTCCAACAGTCTCACACATTGAGTCAGCCTTCTAACGTGCAGTATGTCTATCATTCGTTTTTTCTTTATTTGCTCTTTTAGCACATTTTGTCTCCACAGTCACTTCTGCACTCAGTCCCTCCTTCACATTTGTCCTTACTCTGCTATGTCCTCATTGTTATCTTTTTCTTTTCCTATACTTCACCTTAACACCCTGCTCTGTTTTGTTCTCAGACTTCTTTCAGCCTGATAATTTACATGTACAGCTTTGTATGTCATTCTGAGTAAATATCACAAAGAATCTAAGTAGAGTAGACTTATGGATTATGCTGACCCAAACCTTACTGACTATTGACCTAAGGGGGTGGGGAATCTCAAACTACTACTCATGTTGGTGAAACAAATTAATTAAAACATATCTCCTGCACTTTCTATATGAGTTCCACGGCCCAACATTTCAATATTTGTCAGTTCTAAGTTCACTATCTTTGGGGTAAAGAGAAACTTACTCTCTTGCATATAATTTCAAATACAAATATTTTTGATGAGATGAAAGCTACAGAATCAGTAGCTTTACATCAGTGACTAGGGTATCAATGAGAAATGTGTCAATGCAAACCCATGCTCAATAAAGTAGTCTGTTATATGTTTAGCAAGCTTCCATTAAGTCTACTATATCCTTAGAAGACATTGTTTTTATCTTTAGTAATTTCTAGATATAATTGTAATATCTAGCTGCATTCCAAATGCAAAGTGTATACATTTACTTGAACTCTGTACTGCAGATGCATTTGACAGCTGAACATTATTAATCCCTTATGCAGATTCTGTATATTTCCCATGTCAACATTTTTGATAAATTATATAGTCTGGATCTTTTTTCACTGGGACTTCACTGAAAGTAATCCGTACTCTTTGACGTAACCTTTTCTTCTCTTAATGAATACTTTTTTCCCTTTCCCAGTAGTTCCTTTTTTGTTTCTGATGTCTACCATTTTATATGCCTCCTCTATCTCATTTCTCCTTCTATGCTCTTTCACTCCATGATGACCTCTGCTCACATCTTTGCTGTCAGGATGCATACCAAGTTCTGTTAATTACCTCTTCTTTGTTACATATCTGCAAGTAATGTGCTTGGTAGCAGTGTCAGTGAGCAAATCTATAGATGACAGTTGTCTTTATTGCGAAAATCTTAATAAATGGAGAGAGCACAAATGTCAAACGCTCATGGGTAATCTATAAAACAGAAAATGTTTTGTATATTTAAGAAAGAAAACTAAATAATATGTTTTTGTATGACTGTATGAAAAGACAAAATTAAGATAACAGTTTTATACATTAAAACAGATGGTCATGGTTTTTACATCTGTGTTGCTAAAGCAAAACAAACAAACAGTATCTGCACAAATCTTTCTCATTTAAATATTTAATTTGTTTAGCCGCACATACTTTTGAAAAAAAAAAAAAGCTTAAACCATAAAATTTGAAGTTAAAGATGATAACAACTAATTTAGTTTCATTTTTATTTATTCTTTATTGAATGGATTAGTCCCACAGGACTAGTGGCATCTTTTCAGAAGAGAGCAAAGGTGACACTTACAGTAGTAGAGGTAATTTGGCTAGGATATCAAGGAAGCTTCTCTTCATTTTTTGATAGGTGCCATGGGATCTTTTACATCCACCTGGGATACCACCAATTTAGGTAGATGGGGCTTCAATTTAACATCTCAACCAAAGAGAAACACACTCAGAAGTACATGACCCAACCCCCCCCCCATGCTGCTGTACAGTAACAGCAATCCATCAGCCTGTTATGGGAACAGAACCCACAGCTTCTGATCCAAATGTGAGTGTGCTACCTGATGCACTAATGACAATGTTCTTGATTCTTGGATCTTAGATACTAAATGTAACTGACAAGATGAAACTCTATAAAAATAAAGCAAATCCAAAAATGTTACATGTTACTTATGCTATTATAAAAAATATGCCAAATGATTTAATGATATGTGTTAAAATCCTACATATGAGGTGGCAAACACAATACTTTCTGAGTTTGCTTCTTTGCCATTTCAGAAGTTCTACCTTTGCTTAGAATTTTAGATTTATGTATTGAAAGATATTTCATTCACTAGAATACCTAAATGTCCACGTGTAAAAATGATAATAAAGCCAGCGTATTCCTCTGTTTTCATCAATGGCTCAAAGGAGATAGCTTAGTGGTTGCATGCACGCACATTTTTTAAAATGCTGATTCATGTGCAGTGCATTTTATCAAGCTGTTTTTACATAAATAAGTAAAGGCTCAGTCTTACAGGTATATTAGTATTTATGACATGAACTTATGCTAACTTCCCAAGAAAGATCTAATGTCTCTGGCAATTTTGAATGATGTTGGTACGCTGCTACTCATTTTTTATGGATTTACCATTACTGGAACTTTGCCTTGCTCCAATCTATTGTGTTATAAGTCATTTTCAGATTGTCAGTTTACCATTCACCATTGCATAATGTAATGTGTATGTGTATCTGTGTTTGTGAGTGTGTGTGTGTGTGTGTGTGTGTGTGTGTGTGTGTGTGTGTGTGTGCGTGTGTGTGCGTGTGTGTGTGTGTGTGTGTGTGTGTGTGTGTGTGTTTGGGACCTATCTATCTATCTATCTATCTATCTATCTATCTATCTATCTATCTATCTATCTATCTATCTATGTATCTATCTATCTATCTGTCTATCTATCTATCTGTCTATCCATATTCTTACCCATCCATACATGGAGACAGAGAGAGAGAGAGCAAGACACAATTATACTATGAAACCTTTATTGTTAGTACTTTGAAAAGAAAAAGTGGCTGATGATTAGCCATTCTATTTTTGTATTAAACATACACTTCCCAGAATGATCACATGTGAGGGTATTTGGTGTGATATGTTACAGGGAGAAGTACATCATTATGTAACATCTGTCAAAAATTCAGCTTTAAAGTATGTTAATAACAAAATATGCACATGTATTGTTAGAAAAATTTCTATTCCAATATTTTAAGTGCAAGAAAGAAATTAATTATCTTACAGATGTGTTAAGAAAGGAGGATATTATAATTTATGTAATCACTCAAACCTTGTTTAAAAATGGCAACTAGTGCATCAATTTCCTTGATTTATTGCAATAACACAGTTCTCTTCTAGGGACTAGAAATTCATTTTATATTCATATGCACGTTACAGTATCCTACATTTAAAATGATTATGTGCATAAAATGATATGCTTAAAAATGATGACTAGAACTTGCAGCTTCTCATTATTTTTGTATTATCACTCAGTATATTAACTCCAATTGAAATATGACATTTTACTGCATCTGCGCTCTCATTATATGGTAAAAGCTGTCATTAAAGTATATAATTGTTACTTCTTGCTTGAATGGATCATTTATTCAAAAAAACACTCACAGTAAAAACATGTTTCTTCAACTAATTTTGACAGTCTTTTTAAAGTAGTTTGGTTATATTTTCACTGCTTAGCATTAAACTTAATTTGAAAAAATATAAAAAGTAGCTATAACAGGAACTATTAACTATTGTTATAGGTGTAGAACTTACTGTTGTTCTGTTATAATGAAATTATGATTGCATTTGTAGTTTCATTCAGGTTTAGCATTTATTATAAATACACGAAAAATTGACAATGATAAATACTAATTGTAATCACAATATTTGGATGCACTATGCTAGCCCAGATATTCAGTGTTATCAAGCTGTATCTTCATTTATATTTTTTCATTGTATAAATGATTCAGTTGTAAGAGTTGCCCTAAATTCCTGCTTGGGATGCTCATTCAAGTTTTACTTCAGTAACACAGAAGATGCAATTTGTTTTTAGCTACACATATTTCCTAGCACATATTAGTAAAACAGATCCGAGTGAAATAATTAAACAAGTTAAATCAGGATTTAAAGTAACATGTCAAAACTAAAACATCAAATAACACAGCTATTAACAAGTTCTGTAGTTTTATGTAGTAAAGTATATAAACATGAATGAAATATAGGCAGATCATCCACTAATGAGTTTTGTTGTTTATGATAAGGTTTCTTTATTTAGTTTACTAAAGAAAATCCATAAAAATATATTTGGTAATGATAATTTTCAAACACAGTACACACCTACCTGAGATTAAGTACCTTTTCTGATATCTGCAGGTAACCTTGAAAGCACCCTTTATTTTATCATTTTTTTTTTATAAAAATGTGCAGCCCAAAGTAAGTAGAAGTGAATATTATTTATTTATTTGTTTATTTTGAGAAACATATCAATTTTAAACCAAAAATATAATCAAATATAGTGTGGGAAAATATAGCACCCTCAGATAACCCATTGGAAAGAAATAATACTTCTTACTATTGACTTATTAAATTAACTTCCTTATATAGACTAATTGACGAGGAGTCTATTGCAGCTTTTTGGAAAAAGCTGTCAGTATTGTTGCTGGCATAACTAAATATAAATACTTTGTCTATCCAAAGTTATAGAATTCTACCAAGTCTGTCTTCATTGCTAAGGATCAGTAAGTTTTTGTTTCTATGAGGTACTGAGATATGCCAAGAAAATCTGATATTTTTTACAACATTGCGTTTAATCTCTTACATCTCCTGCACTGTTTAGTTATGCTAGCAATAGGTTTATAGGTTCATAGGTGTTTACTAGGCTAATGACCACAAGGGCCTTTTTAAGCCTAGCCATGCATCCCAAATCTCTGCCAAGTTCTGATACCACTGATAAGTGTAAGCAATGGCTTGGAAGATGAAACATTTACAAAGAGGGGCCTGGGAGATGAACCATTTACAAAGAGGGGCCTGGGAGATGAACCATTTACAAAGAGGGGCCTGGGGGATGAACCATTTACAAAGAGGGGCCTGGGAGATGAACCATTTACAAAGAGGGGCCTGGGAGATGAACCATTTACAAAGAGGGGCCTGGGAGATGAACCATTTACAAAGAGGGGCCTGGGGGATGAACCATTTACAAAGAGGGGCCTGGGAGATGAACCATTTACAAAGAGGGGCCTGGGAGATGAACCATTTACAAAGAGGGGCCTGGGAGATGAACCATTTACAAAGAGGGGCCTGGGGGATGAACCATTTACAAAGAGGGGCCTGGGAGATGAACCATTTATAGGCTGCTTGTGTCCATAACAGGCATAGGTGCCAAACCAGGGACTAATTTCTTGTTCCCCATCCAATTGTTCAAGTTACACTTGAATTGGGTTAAGGAGGAACTCTGCTTCACATGGATCAGGAGCCTATTCCAGAGAGGCGGTTGTTTCTTTGATATATACCTGTGTCTCCAACAGGTCTTACGTATATCACAGACAAGGTTTTAATTATTAGAACATGTAATTCTGGTGATGTTTGGTTTGCAGATATACAGGAGGTCCATCAGGGTGGGGTCTGACAATGCCTTGCATGCCAGGGATAGATCTCACCTCAACAGTCTGTAGGAGACAGAATACAAAGTTAGGGCCTTGAAGTTGTCTGCAGAGGACATATTACTTATGCCCTGTATTCTTTTAGTTAGGAACATCTGCAGATGTTCCAGTTGTCGGATATGGCTGGTTAGGTACATACCAAAGGGGGCATTGTACTCACTGATAGGTCTGATGAATGATTTCCTCAGTACTGTGGAAACATGATGGTAAAACATTAGATTACTGTCTATGTGTGTACCCAAGTCCCTCACGTTACCTGCAGTGGATGACTTCATGAAGGATACTGTTTTGCATTTCTTGGCATTTAGTTTTAGTTTTAGTCCACCAGTTATTTGTCTGTGTTAGCCCTTCCTGCAGAACATTTGTGTTGGTGGGGGATTCTATGACAGCTCCTAATTTACAATCATCTGAAATTTAATTAACCAGAGGCCATTGATATTGGCCTTGATATTGACATTGGCCTTGACTTCAGAGAAGTAAATGCCAAAAAGGAGCGGTCCCAGAACAGCAGTAGCAGACGGGAATTATTAAGCAGCATATTAAACATACTTGATGAAAATAACATGGCAGCTAAAATTACAAGCCTTATGTATGAAAATATCTTCTGTAGCAGTCAACATAGAGGGTCCTTTCATCCTGAACTTGTTACTGTAGATCAGTTTTCTCTTTTGCCGTGTCTACTTTTTTTGTAAATCTCACTATGACAGACTACTTGGATTGTACTTATGAAAGATTTACTTTTTAAAGGGATCTTTTCCTTTAACGCTGATGTCACTTAGAGTAGTTTTGCCTGTAAAATTAAACATGTAACATTATTAACATAGATGCTCATTTTGTCAAATTTATAATGCATAATTTTTCAATATAGATTCTACTGTAACAGTTTGGTGGAACCCATCCTTAAGATCTTAACCTTTCTTCATCTATCCATCAATGCATAACACCCTTTTCCCATTTTTACACATGGATTTGGGATGCCACTTCAATAGTGACAATCATCCAGATTCAAGGATCACACTGCTGGGTGGCTAGCCCTGCTGCAGTTGTTCTTCCATACCACACACACACACACACACACACACACACACACACACACACACACACACACACACACACACACACACACACTCACACCTACATCCAGTTCAGAGAGTCCATTCTGCCTACTGCATGTCTTTAGAATTTGGGGGCAAAATGGAGCACCTGGAAGATAGCCATATGAACACACTGAGGACATGCAGACTCCATACAGATGTCACCTCAGTGTTGCTCCCATTGATATCTTTAATATCTTGTATATCTCATGAGCTATGTTATCTTATTGCTCTACTGTGTACTGTTTCTCATAGTTTGCATTTATTCCATATAAACATTACCTTATTTATTCTTTTTAACATTTAAAATAAATAAAAAAAGATCTCTTCATCGAGACTCCAGCATGGTAACTGTCTGGCTAATAGTATAACTACGCTAGGAGAAAAATTACCCACAACTTTCCTCTAAAAATTAATGGGAAATGGAACCCAGAAGTGAAAAGTCATGCTATTAATGAGCAAGACATTTCTTCTGCAACTCTCTAATATAGTAAGAAGGCATTACCCATGTCCTGTAACTATGTCTCTTTTGCACCTGAGACTGTTGGCAAAGAAATTTCCTGACCATCTCTAGTCTTTTGTTTAGATTATTCTGACCACAACATATGTTTTGTTCTTCAAGAGTAGTGCATTTTGTAGATATGCTTTTTTAATATTGGCAGGAAAACAGACATATCTGTAGGAAATGGTAACGGTTGACACACCCTACAACACAATTCAGTCTTTTTTAATTTATTACAGAGACGGGTGGGACGGTAGAATGTATGTAGCTGCAAGCTGAAATACATTACTGTAAACATTTTTATTCTTCTTTCAGTGTTCACACGTTGTAGATGGTCTCTAAAAGTTCATATCTAATTAGGAGAAATTCATTGGAAGAATAAAGGGGCATGCTATGTGTGAAAGCAGATAATAATTAAGTGATTTATATAAAACAAACATTGATAATTCTTGCTTTTATGAGGCAGTGTATATGTGTCTAGGAGGCATAAGATGCAATGTATTACCATGGCAACATTTTTATCACATTCCTCACAAACATACATCAGAGGTCTACATAGAAGATTGCTGTCCTTTAGTGGTAGGGGAGAGGAGGCATGCTATATGTTAAAACTCTGGAGAGTCACATTACTAGTGAAGAATAAAAATGAATAACTTTTAGATGGCCCATGTAAGCATCTGATAGCAACAAGGCAAAATAATTTACTGTAGCCATATTATAGTTCATTGTGTTCTTAATGTGGCATCTGAAGTGTGTCACAAGTTGTATTGCTTTCGAGGGACACTGTGCATGAATGATTATTGGTATAGATTGAATGATTATTGGTATAGACTGAATAGATATTGTTCGGGAGGCAGTGTATGTCTCAGATGTCATTATTTTTATATGACTTTCTCATAGTCAACCAGAGTCAAATGTGGTAGTACGTTGCAAGGAGGGACAGATTCCACTGAGACTGTATGTGTGTAAAAGGAGTTAAAGCTAGTGGTTATGCTTAACAAAAAGGGAAGACATGACCACCCATATGTTGGCCTTCAAGATGCTGCTTTTTTTTACAATTTAACATCTTCCTAATGCAGATATCTTTTGATTCAGTACACAATAAAAATGAACATTTTTACTTTTTTCACACAGGCGGTGAACACTTAATAAAAGTCATAAATATATTTTGTGTTTTGCAGTACAAGAATTAAAAAAAATGTATTTTTGCTCTTGAAAGCTATGTTGTCTGGCATTTGAAATTCTATTACAGAAAAAAGGACCACATTACTGTGAATTGTGATTGTTATTCAGAAATTCAGTGTGTGGCTTTTTTGGTATCTGTGCACCTAAGAGCACAGTACAGTTAGTAACTCACTATCCAGATTTGTTGTCCAAACAATTTGCTACAAAATATTAAACAGTCTTAGAGAAATGCTCCACTGATTGTCCACACCAATGGGCCAATATAGCCAATGGAATGCTACAGGCTACCAAGCTGCATTGTATACTCTGTTCCCATTAGGTTTTAGTATACATAGCTAGAACTGCTCTTGAATATGTTATCATTACATCAAAAGCAATCAAAAAAAAAATGTTTTTTCTTATTTTTACCAGCCAAGGCCACATTTCCTTTAATACATATAGGTTGATGTACGCATTCTGTACATGGACAATGACAGAGTCTTGCTTTGTAATTCAGAATTGAGCTTCACTGAAATACATAAGAAAACTATTTGTTTTTGTACACAAGTATCTTATTAGAATTTCCTGAGGTTTTTATTTTATAATCCTATATTCCATTAGATGACTGAGTTGCAATCTTTTAGATACAGCTAACAAATATAGCATTTCATGGGGCTTAGATTTTAACAGTATGACACTATAGTTAATGCTATTGGACCTCTATTCACAAGTTCATTTGAAATTAATGTGTTGAATATCACAATGTAAATCAGAACTGAGATTTGTTGAGATCCTGGCTTAAGTAGAATGACATTCTAATGTTTTGTACTGAAGCTTCTTATTATAATTATGTGATTTTTTTCAACTGCTTTAGGGTAGCAGACACCACATAAAAATCTTATTTACAATTAGCAAATCTAATTGTTGACCCAGAGTAGCATTATGCCCAGTTTCCACCTGGCAAACATCAGTCTGTGCTCACAGTGCTGGGAGAAAATAATGCCTGGTATATACATGCATATGCATGCATTCATTTCACATTAGACCACAAGAAAAACTATAATATTGTTCCTCAGAAAAACATATTTTCAACTGTAACATGTTGGGGCTACAGTATCATGGTTTCATACCACTGAAGTGGTAGGATTATATTTAGTATTGAGCTGCAGTGAAATTTGTGACTGTAGAACAGCAGCGTTGTGCAAAACTTGTAGATCCCTGTATCTTTGTTATGACATTAATGTTTTGTAATGAAATCTTAAAAGGAGACATAGCTACAGACTTTTCGAAAAAGGCAAAATATGTCACAATTTGTCATTTTATATTATACTCCATTCTATTGTATGTGGTGATCTTAATGCCAAGTACAAAAATTGTCTACATTTGATTTGAGATTCTATTACACCATAAGTAAACTATATATTTTACTACCAAAATATTTATATTTGCCACACTGTTGATAATGAACTAATAGATGATAACACATAACATGATATAGTTAATTTCAATGCAGTGATGCACTAGAATCTCTGAGGGTGCATTAGAAATCATCGGTGCTTTTAGATGATGCATGTGTTATAGTTATGGACTGAACTTTCATAATCTGAAAGGGTGCCTGGGAAATGGCATCTTATATATGAATAATGTGTACATTTTTTATTTTATTTTATTTTATGTTTGTTTCCAAGGACAGTCCAACTGGGTGGGTAACCCATTGTCAGAGGAGGTCTGGGGGGTAAAGTCCCACAAGTTACAGAAAAAACATAATCTAAGAAATTATAATCATAGGGTGAGACGACAAAAATAACCTCACAGAGAATGCATAATATAAGAAAATACAAACATAAGTCGAGACCTTAAGAAAGTCCCAGTTACAAAAATACATATATAATATAAGAAAAATACAAAACATACAATGAGATGATCAACTTTAACCCCTCTGGTTAATATTAATCATAAATGTGATATAAAGAACATCATACGATTAGACAAACAGCATCATAATTATGTACAAAGAAAATTAAAATATTTAGAGAAACATAGGTGTATGTCTTAGTGGTTAAGAAACAAAAGTAGGAGTAAGAAATGTAAGGGTAGCATAATAAAAAAAGATCTGTTTCAGATTTGCTGAGAGCCACAGTCAAATTGCTGGTATTATACTTTCCTGTCCATGATGCTTATTTTGTTGAAATGGTTCTTATTAGCCAAGCACAGTGATGATCTGGAATGCTTCTTTATGAATCTATCACTGCATCAAAAATATCACACACAAATAAATAAAAAAATAAATAAATAAATCCTTTAATTTATATTGAATAGGGAAGTTTTATGTCATTAAATGTCCCCAGTCTGGACTTATACTAATGTAAATTTTATGACATGGGCATAAAGTTGTGTGTGTATGTGTATTCATAAATGGAAGCATGAGGTAACTGAGTTTTGTAACTCTGCATTAAGAAGTCTTATTTTGAAAAGATCGCTATAACATTTTATATATACAGCCATGGACTTTTTTTGCTGAATACAAAAACTGGCTATTTATAGCCACTTAGGGGCTCTGGTTTTGATATAAGTCACAATAAACATGCTCATTGTGTTTTTTTTTCCATAGGTAACAAACACAGAATATGTCTGAATCATATAATTAGTGTGTTCTTATGAATCACGAACCAAAAGTAATGTTCTTTTCTCAAAAAAAGTAATAATGTATGTTATTTCAGATTTTATAAAAAAAAAATAACCAAGTTACTTGTGACAGGCATGTATGCATTGGAGATTTATGTTATCCTAAAACCTATTAGAAGTGGGACTGTTTGGTGGCCTTCCCTTGAAAATTTGATATGGATATGTTGAAGCAGTAAATCAACACTATTATTTGAAGTTAAAAGAAATGCAGGTGACTTTGCAATTTGACATGCTACAAAAGATACAATGACAAATGACAGTGTACAGATGTGGTTATTCATCCCTGGAATACTTTGTATGGGTAATATAAAATAATATATATGTGTATGTATGTATGTATATATATATATATATATATATATATATATATATATATATATATATATATATATGTGTGTGTATGTATGTAGATATATATATATATATATATATATATATATATATATATATATATATATACATATACACACTTGTCAATTATGACTGAAAAAATCACTTTTATATGGTCTGCAATTTGTGAAAACACTCAAAGACACTGCAATTTGTCTAGGGGAATATCCTTATCCAGGTCTCTGACCGCTATATTCAAATTGCAAGAATCACGCTCAGTGGTAACAAAACCTCTCAATTTGTGGCTGCTGAACTTTCTAATGCAGAAATTCATTAAGCCATGGCTGTTTTACAGGTTTTACTTTAGGAATCTCTTGATTCATATGTAGAAATTCTGTCAGTAAAGGATCTAGCAGCCTCCTGTGATAATTACACTTAGCTACAATTACTTTAAGGAGGGGTATAAGAAGGGGTGTATTGGTAACGTTCCATTCCTCATGGCTCCCAAGGTAAGAGAAACCAAAGTCTGCTTTCAGATGGAGCCATCACTGAAAATTCTCAGCATTATATCATTGACAGCTGAAGGCCTCTAAGCATTTTAAATCTATAAATGTTTTCTCAGTAGTAAACAACACTTCCTCAGAATAATTGATTTTATCAGTGTTACAAAAGCAGGTTCAACCCTCCTCAACCCTTGACAGTTTTGTTTTATTTTTCTTAATTCCTTCTCCTCCATGGAGAAGACAAGAAAACATGTCCGATTATGCTGATTGCACTTTTTGTTTCTGTAGCAGTAATGGCCATTTCATCTTTCACCATCACTGCCTTAGAAAACAGTAAACTCACTGATTGATGCCGTCAAAAACACTGATGACAGAATGCATGGAGTTTATTTTTGAATAAATGTATTAAGGAGCTGCCTTTTACATCTTTAGTACTCTGAGTAACTATGAAAGTTTGGCTGACTGACAGCACCCATTACATTAAGGCTGAGGGCATTTACTGTAAACAAAAAATGTCAGCAGTGGAACACCACAGAACTCTGACCTCAGACACGGGTCTATATTAGAACACCGAATGTTCAAAAATTCGAGTGTTCTAATATCGACACGTTTTCAGCGAAAGCTCAAAATATCGAAGAAACAGAAAACCTAATTTTTTCCTAGGGAAAGAATTCAGTTATCCATTTCTATTGCTTTCAGTGCTGTGGTGGAAAGTTATGGGTCGGGTTCAGGTAAGTGTGCGATTGTGTGGATGTGAGGGTTAGGGCGGGGTAGGTGAGTTAGGGTTAGGGCGCGGGTGAGGTGACTGTGCAATAGTGACAGACCTTAGGGTTTGTGTTTAGGTTAAGGAAAGTGGATAGTTAGTGGTGTATGTGTAGTTTAGTGTAGGGTTAGATGTAAGACCTTAGGTGTATGTGTGTGGATTGCTGTTTGTTTGGTGTGCTTGTGTTGTGTGTATGTGTTTTGGAACAGCGAATGTATTCCCTAGGAAAAAATATGCTGTTCTGTATGTTCGATGTTTTAAATTTTTACTAGGGTTCGATATTAGAACACTCGAAATTTTGAAAGTTTGGTGTTCTAATATAGACCCCTCAGACACTATTCTTTGGAATATATTTCTGTGACCTCAAAGGACTGTGGCTAATCATGTTTACTGATGATCTTCAAATGGCTATCAAATTCCATTCTGAAATGGAGCTCACATTCTCCAGCATAGGCTGGACCAGACAAATGTTGTGTATTAATTACGGGCTTACCCTCAACACCATGAAATGCAGCATAATTTTCTTTGCTAATTACAACATCACTACTGCATATCATATAGGTTCATAGGTGGGTACTAGGATATCGGCCCTAGGGCTTATACAAGCCCAGCCAAAAAGGTACCCTGGCTTTTGCCACCCAAGAAAATTATTTTCCTGTGCCACTGTCGAGGAGAGCCACAGAATTGATCCCTGGGGTGAATTTCCTATTTCCCATCCAGTCATCAAGATTTTTCTTGAAGAGTACTAATGAGCTTTGTTTGATATAGATAGGTAGTTTAATCCAGAGTATGGGAAGTCTCTAGGGCAGGAATCTATCCCTCTGGCATGTTCTGTTTATTGTGGTGACAAGGTTTAGGTCCCTAGAGCATGTAACTCGGTGGGATTAGGACTTCTTTAAGTGGAGCATGTCTAACAGCTCTGGGTTTGACATAGCTTTATATGTTAGAAAGAGATAACCTCTGAGTAGGCGATATGCAACGGAGTAAAGCTGGAGTTTTTTGAGACGGTCTGCATAGGGCATCTGTTTGAGGCCAGTAATCCTCTTTATGAGGTATTTCTGTGGCCTTTCCAGTTGTTGTAGATGTCTTGTGAGGTACATACCAAAAGGGGTGTTGTACTCTATAATGGGTCTAATGAGTGACGAGTAGAGGGGAACAATGACCTCTTTTTTTCTGGATGAGAAACCTTTTGTGATGAGGTGTGCCATGTAGAAGTATTTCCTGAATACTGTGGCGATGTGATTATCAAAGAAGAGACTACTGTCCACCTGTGTCCCAAGGTCTCTTATCACACTTTTGGTGTTAAGTATACTACCACCTATGTTGTATTTCATGGGTACAGAGTTTTTACCAAAGGGGATGGCAATGCACTTTTTGACATTGAGCTTGAGGCCATGGCTTTGACACTAGGCATCTGTCTCAGTGAGGCCCTTTTGTAGGATGTCCACATCGTTAGGAGTTTTGATTATGGCTCCTAGATTGCAGTCATCTGTGAACTTCGTTAGCCAAAGACCTTCTGTGTTAGCCTGTACTTCAGAGAAGTAGAACCCTGTGGTACTCCACTTGTCACTGGTCTGAAGTTGGATTTGGAGTCTGCTAGTTTTACAGTGTGGGTTCTGTCAATGAGCCAGTTGGCAACCCATCTTGTGACATAGGGATTTATACCTAGTTTAATGAGTTTATCTATAATTCCAGAGTGGGGGATAGTGTCAAAAGCCTTGGCAAGATCTAGATAGGCTGTGTGAACCACCTTACCCTCGTCTACGGCTTTGGTGACTGCTTCAAAGAAGTCTATCGGGTTTAGGAGACATGATCTGCCTTTTACAAACCCGAACTTGGTGGGGTCCAGAGTTTGGAGATTACCAATGTCTTTGTTTATAAGTTACATGATGATACATTCCATGGCCTTGCAGGCCAGGCTTGTCAGGCTAATGGGGCGGTAGTTCCTGGGGTCCATGGTGGCTCCCCCCTTGTGGAGTGGGATAACCATTACTGTGCACCATTCAGTTGGCACAAAGCCTGAGGTGAGGCCATGATTGAACACGGTACTTAGGTGGGGTGCCAGTTTGCTCTGTAGTTCATGTAGAACGCAGCCTGTGATGTTGTCTGCTCCCATGGATGCTGTGTTCTTGGCTTTGGAGAGTGTGGTTTTTACCTGTGCAGCCGTGATTACAGGAACTTTGCATTCTTCTGTTATAGAGATGGGCTCTTTAGGGTGTGAGAGGGGGGTAAAGTTAGCACTGAACCTATCTACCAGGATGTTGGCAATATCAGTTGGGTCTGTATATTTAGTGCCATTGTGCTGTAACTCAGAGCAGATCTGAGTGTTGCCACTGAGATTCTTGACATAGCTATAGAATGCTTTGTGGTTGTCTTTAGAATCAGTGGTGATTTTGTTTTTGTAACTAGCTTTGGAGGATTTTATGAGGGATCGCAGCTTCTTACTGAGACTGACCAGGGAGCTCCTCCACTCATGGGATTTTACTCTCTTTTGCAACAGTTTCTTCCTTCTGTTGTACAATTTGTTTATGGTAGGGGGACCACCAGATTGGCTTCCTTTTTTTGGAGGATAGTATCGTGGTTCTGTTTGGTATAGCACGATCCATGCACTCGTGTAAGTACTTATAAAGTGCAATTGTGCAGGATTCAGTAGTCATAACTGTATTGTTCATCTGCATGGGTGTCATGAAGTTCACCATTTCTGTCTTAAGAAGCATGAAGATGGCTTTGGAGAAATCTTTTACCATGGTTTCCTTAATGGGGGGTGAGGGCATAATGTGGATATCTAGGATAATTCGCTTATGGTTGGATTGGACCAATGAGGTGTTGACTTCAAGTGTGGAACACTGGTCACTCATGTTGGTAATGACTAGATCTAAGATATTGCTGCCCCTGGTGGGGGTGTGGATAAGTTGATGCAGGGCATTGGAGTTTATGAATTCCAGAAAGCGTTGAGTGAAGGAGTTGGTACATGAGTAGTTTTCCCAGTTAATGGTGGGGTAGTTGAAATCACCCATTATTAGGGTGTTTGGTTGAACCCTAATATTTTCCAGTACATCAAGAAAAGAGGAGTGGGAATCCTGGGGCATGGTGAGGTATCTGTAGCAAGCTACAGTTTGGATTGCAGTTTTGCCTAGAGTTAGTTGCACTTGTATAACCTCGACTGCATTATGCTGAGCAACTAGCCTGGAGGTGTGGATATCCTTAAAGAATATGGACACACCTCCGCCTTTGGTGTTCTTGTCCAGGTTACATGGACAAAAAGTGTGGTATGAGTTATAGCCTGGTAGTGCAGTGGTGCTCTCTGGAGCCTTGAACCAGGTCTCAGTCACTGCACAGATATCGATGTTCTCCATTTTAAGGAGTGCCTCGACTGAGTGCATTTTGAGATTTAGACTTCTAGCATTGAGTAGCATCACCCTCAGTTTTTGCTTTGCTATTCCTGTTACGGTGGTGAATTTGTCATTTGAACCTTGCCTAAAGAAGGTACTATAGGGGCGGCAAGAACCTTAGCTAGTATCTGGAATCCCAGAGGTGACAGGTGCAGGCCATCTGTGGCAAAGCATCGTGGTCTATCGACCATGTCACCCCAGCCAGATAGACAGATACTGGATCCTTTTAGAATGACATCAGAAGCTTAGCCAATTGTTGAAGTCAATCATTTTGTCCTTGTACTGCGGTATAATTCTGGGTGATGGCAGAATGCTACTCAGGGCTAGGGTCATACCTGCCTGGGCTACAAGATCGGAGAGCTCTTCCATGTCTCTTTTCATGTAGTCCAGGGAGGTACATCTCAGGTCGTTCACACCAACATGGACAATGACAGAGTCATATTTGTACTTGTTGTGGAGTGACCTGCATGCGTGGGTTATGTGGCAGATCTTGGCACCTGACAGGAAGCTGTCAGTAACCTCCTCCTTGTTTAGCTTGGTGAGAGGGACATCAGTGTGATATAGACTTCTAATTATATTTGACACAGCCATCAGGGACTTGGGTGCACATGCTGATAACTGGCTATCTTTTGACCCCTACCTCATTGTTGTAGTCAGAAAATCCTTGTACATTGCATATCTTATCCTTTGTAGCATCTCCTCTGGATTCGAAGAAGTTATAGCCCCCAGTTTATTCATCCCTTATTAGGACTGTCAATGTATACAATGCACCCATCTCAATAAGTGCCCAAATCACCTTGAGAGATCACAAGTTTTCTTCATTAAAAAGATCTCTGGTCTTGGTATGTTTACTCTGATAGATTAAATGCACTGTTCCTTTATTCAGTGTCATACAGACTTCTAAGATCTGATCTCTATCTAGCATTCCATGCTATGAACAACACAGGACTCTTTGAATTCCTTCAACTTAATAAAATCAGTGGTAAAACAAACACATGTTCTAGAGACCTAAACCTGTACTAGGCACTGGCATCACCAGATGGCATGATGGATATTTAACTCAACATATCCCCTGTTTCTGGAATAGAATGCCTATGTTTAGTAAGCAGAATCCTTATCAACCTTTAGTCTACAGTTTAGTTTAGGTGACCAGATTGGCGATCCCAAATTTTAACCGGGGGTATGTAGAGAAAGTCTACGTAATATGCGACAATCTTAATCTTCCAACAGTATTGTGTGATGTGGCTGAGATTTTCAATGGTCTCCTTTTGCTGAAAGTTTAGCAAGAATCTATGAGCTTATGAGTGCCAAAGAGAATGCTAAGTCATGCTGATGCCGTCTTGGATTTCTCTTCTGTAAAAAAAATACTAAGTTTAAAAGGTTGCAGGGAGACACTTTGCAATTTACTGAGACCATGCAATCTCAACATGTTCCAATCAGTCATGTATCACCAAAAATGTCCTTGGGTCATGATAATGACTGAGATCTACTAAAGGAATGGGATAAGGTTAATGAATATGCTCAATATCTATATAAGAAGAATTTGATTACTCTTGATACCTGCAAAACGATGAATTTGCAGACTGATCATATCAGTACTGATTTTCAATCGGAAATGACTGCTGATCAGCTACTGAGACATCAGTGGATGGTTTTACAAAAGTTAATAAACATGAGCAAGGTGTTAAATAATTGTAGAAACTTGATCGTAATAGAATGATTTCAATGCATTTATTTATTTTAAATTTATTGACTCACATTTTCATACTAAGCAAAGCCCATTTAAAGTGGAGGCCTGGGGAGAAAGGCTCCCAAGGTTTTATTTAAGTATTCATACATAAGACAAATTCCAAACATTGTGCAGAATACATGTATGAAATAAAAGTAGAGAAATAAAAGTAAGAGAGAGGTAGGAAAAAGTAATGTGACCAATAGAACAAGATTAAGATTAAGATACTGTATATAAATATTACTTTGCATGTAATGGATAGTGTGGGAGGAAAGGGATGTGAGTACAGAAGCAATTATGGTTTTAGAATAAGATGATAAAGAACAGGAAAAGATAAGAGTAATAGAAAGTAAGTATGTAGAGAAAGAAGTGAAAGGTGAAGGGATATTAGTATGAACAGGGACAGAGCCATTCAGTGCAAGGTAGTTTTTTATGATGATGTTTTTTTCTTAGGGTTTGCTTCATCCCTGAGGTCAGGTGGGATAGAGTTACATAATTTAGTAATATAAACACTATAAGGTGAATTACAGCATTGATTGTTTTTTTAGTTACTGGTAAAAGGTTTTGAGTTTGTGGTACAAGTTTCTAATGGAAAGCGTATTAGCTACAAGACTAGTAATTAATGGGCAGGTATGTGGCATATATATTTTATTTTTATGTGTTTTAGTTGGTTCAGTGTAAGTACACCACACATTTCAGGCTGGCTGATATTTCGAAGAACAATACAGAGTTGAGTTTGTTTAGGAACATTAGGTACAAATTTGGAAACTTTGTTATAAAAGTGATTCCTGAGTTTATGAAGGAGAGTTTCAGGGAAGACAGGATGGAGGGATAGTATAGTAATGAGGATAAAATCAGTGTTTGGGCTATGTTAAGCTGAGCAATCCTAGTCAGATAAGTCTTCATTTTGTATAACAGACCTAACTTTTTATTAGTTGCAGAGGTACCATTTAGTGTTTGTTTATCAAAGGATAATTTGTGATCAAAGATTGCTCCTGTAAGTTTAGTTTGAGTGACTTTTTCAATTGTGATCTTGCTCTTTGACTTAGCTATTGCCTAAATCAAACAGTAAAATATTTGCTTTACTCCCATTTAGTAACAGTTGGGAGTTTTGTAGCCAATCTTTGATCACATGCAAATTGTTTTATGTAATTAGTTGTAGTTGGCATACTGTGTTGTCTCTTAGCAGATTTATGTGGAGTCATCATCATATTAGATTAATGAGGCATTATGAATGATTGTGTATATTTAACTGACAAAGATGGAGAACAGAATGGGTAATTGTATGTAATCAGATATCCATGCTGTTGTGGGAGACGTCTGAAAATGTTTGTGAACATTGGATGGTTTGTGTATGATTTGACAGATAGTATTTAAAACAATGTTTAGTGCTGATACTAGCACCCATTTCTGACAGTCATTAAAGAAGAAGGTGGGATTCTATGTCAAAAGGCTTGGATAGATCTAGATATATGGCAGCTGTAAAGATACCACAGTTTTTGCTTTGATACAAATTGTTTAATAAAGATAGCAGGACAGTTTATGTACTATATCCTGAACAATAGCCGTGCTGAGTGGGTGACAGAAGTGAGGTAGGGCATTAGTTTCTGTACACCATTCTATTATTTTTATAGACAAGATAGGATTGCTATTGGCCTGTAGCTGGAAAGGTTATTAAAGGCTTAACCTGTATGGAGTGATAGTATTTATGATTTGTTTTTTTTCCAAGAGCTTGGGATATTTGTTTAGTAATTGATCTATTGATTAATATTTTAACTGAGTAAGCTATTGCTTCATAGGGCAATTGGAGACAATTACAGAGCCAAAAGCAAAGCTGATAAACCATCCAGCCTGAATACTGTAGAGTATGCAATGGAGATGCGCATTCCTCCTCCCTGATTGAATCAGGTTTGATAGATGTTTTTAGACCTAACAGTAGAGACAAAATCTAAGCCATTAAGATTCATGCCATTTGCAGAGAAAGCATTGGTCAAATTTCAGCCAGTTCCATATTTTCACAAGGACCAGTGAGAGACATAGAGAGTGTCTTCTCAAGCAATGGGAGATGCACCAAACAGTCTCAGTGTCTGCAAGCATTGCATCCCCCAAAAGATTAAGAGAAGAAAAATAGTTAAGTTGAAATGCAAATTTGAGATCCAGAGTTTTATCTACTGTAAAAGTTCATCTGCTGGGCAGTGTCCTCACATTAGTTCCAAGTCAGAGAATGTATATTGCAGAAGTGTAAGTTTCATTGTTTTTCACTTGGGATATTAATATAAAATGGTACTTTCATAAGAGGATCTATATCTGACAAGCACATATTAAAAAACATTGTATGGTCAGTTCACCCCTGAACTATACTATTACTGTATTTGGAGACAGCTGCAAGAAAAAAGTAATACAAATTTTAAGATAACCTCTAAGTAATAAAAAAAAAAAATATATATATATATATATATATATATATATATATATATATATATATATATATATATATATAAATATATTTACACAAATATATTTACTATCCAAAAGTTGAAAGTATAAAAAAAATATATTCACTTGATCGAACTGACATTCTGAATTTGGAAATGTCACTTGTACGGAATGTTGAATATCATCACGGAATGTCAGGAGGTGATGTCAGACCCAAAGGAAGTTGTGCTGAAGCTGCTGTATGAATTGTATATCTACAGCACTAGTTTTTACACCCCCCACCACTTGCAAATTATATATTCTAACTCTGAGATCATACTACACCTTGGAAAAGGGTACATTCCTCGATCCCCACTGTAGTGCAATCTGTTATCAAAAAGTTGAATGCACATTAGCAAATGTACACTACCATTCATTAATGTGCATTCAATTATTTTCAGAACGGCATTTAGGAAACTGCAAAAGACATATTTGACCATCCCAGTTTCGTGTAAGTACCGCTCCACATTTTGATAGTATACTATATATACTGTATATTTCAGAAGACAAAAGTGGACAAAGAGGTTCAGTTTTCATTATGGAGTATTGGATGTATAATGACGCAAATATGTTTTTGACGATAATAGTTATATAAATCCATCAGGCAAAAGTGTATATAGAGCTATTCATGTGATACTTAAAAAATGGACCTGAAGTCAGAAAACTGCCCTGCATCTGAGAGTCAGGCAGGCCAAATATCATAGTTGGGTGTATTAAAAATCTCCGAAAGCATAGAGACTGACTGACAGCACAAATCTTTGATCTCAAAATGATCAATGTAAACAAATCAACATGAAAAACATCGATCCACAAAGGATTAAAAAATGAATAAAACAAATGTTTTGTGGTGGGGCTCACCCCCCTGAACTCACCCTGTGAGAGCCAGCACCCCTCCCAAAATCCATGCTAATTAATATATTCCAACTCCAAGACTGTACTACAGTGGAGAAAGGACAAATTCACAGATCCTCACTGTACTGTGACCTTTAACATAAAAAGCCAGTACTTTCTGAACAGCTGATTTTCGATCACCTGCACTGGCTCCATCCCCATCGAGATAAACACTCCTTGACAAAAAAATATGTACCCAAATAGCCATATAATGATGTGGTAAGAAACTGCATTATTAAAATGAGCCAAAAGAAATATAGTAATGAGTCACAACAAGATGCTGGAATGATTAATAAATGTATAAATACTACTCAATGGGGCTGCACCTGCAGCACATTGAACTCAGTGAAATAATAGGTTTATAGGTGTTTACTAGGCTAATGACCACAGGGGACTTTTTAATCTCAGCCATGCATCCTAAATCTCTGATAATGTTTGGTACCCTTGATAAGTGTAAGCAGGGACTTGGGAGATAAAACATTTACAAGCAGGGGCTGGAAGATGAATCATTTACAGGTTGCCTGTGTCCATTAGAGACATATGTGCCAAATCAGGGATGAATTTCCTGTTTCCCATCCAATTGTCCATGTTATGCTTGAATTGGGGACAATAGTCTTCAGATTAAGTAAATAGCTAAAGACTGCTAGAGTTTACCACCACATTAGTAAATGTGTATCTAAAAGAGTCTCCTATTGCCACTGCTATGCCTGATTGGGTAAATCATTGCCCCCAATGGCACCATATCTTCTGCTAAGACTTACCGTTTCATGTTTTCCATGACCCAAACATTGTGGACTGGCACAGTGTAAATAGGAGCATCACCCAAAAATTGTGGAGAAATGTTGACCTTGTCTGTAACCCTGTAGGAATCAAGGAGTACCTATCCCATTGGATACTATGGTAATTTATGGCTTTAATTATATTAGCTACTGGGCCATTTCAACAACCTAGTGGGGACACAGTCAAGCATCTGAGGCATCTCCCTTGAGAATGCTCCATCCGTTTCTTAGCATCATGCTTTGGTATATGGGGGACCATTTGTTGTCCTCATGTTCCCCAGAGGACAGAGCCAACACCATGCAAGATTTCTATAATCTAGACAATTTCTCTGAGGTACTTGAGATGATAGACTGTACCACATTGCCCCATCTGGTGAACGGAGACAGAGATACATAAACCCCAAAGGGCATCACTCCATCAACTGCCACATGGTCTGTAATGCAAAAGGTATCATCTTCAGTGCGTGTGTGTGTGTGTGTGTGTGTGTGTGTGTGTGTGTGTGTGTGTGTGTGTGTGTGTGTGTGTGTGTGTGTGTGTGTGTGTGTGTGTGTGTGTGTGTGTGTGTGTGTGTGTGTGTGTGTGTGTGTGTGTGTGTATGTGTGTTTGTGTGTGTGTGTGTGTGCCGGCGTGTGTGCACTGCCTTCCAAAAAGACAGTTATCATGACTCCCACATATGGCACCTGTGACCTGACCTATACCATGGTTTTTGAGGTGTGCCATCCCCTAGGATCATTTTGTTGGTGATGCTGGTTATGCCTTGGAACACTGGCTCACATCACCCATTAGAAATGCACAAAATCAAAATGACTAGGAGAACCACCATATCTAATCCCAAACAAGGAACATTATTTAGTGAGTGCTCTGGCTATTGTGGGCACACTTTCACTATCTGAATTCATCCTCTGGTCCCCTACAACATGACTCTGGCACATATGCAGAAATAGTGTCAGTGTTTGCAATCTTACACAATATCCTACTCAGGAGGCAGTTACAGCAGGGTGACATTTTCAGACATAACAGTCCACAGTACAGCAGGCAGTGGAGGATGAGTCACATGAGGAGACTATGGAAGAGCTAAGTGCAGGAAATGGTTATATGAGACAGAATCAGGCACAGTATGCTGATGAATTTGCAAAGAGATAGCAGCTTGCACATAGCTTCAGAATACAGGAGAAAAGAATAAAGCAGAGACACTACAGTAAAAGTGATGCATGCAAAATCAGCACCAGTCTGAGCTTACTCATGCATATTCTGGCCTCACTGTGCATCAGATGTAGGCAACACAAGCAACAATGTACAAAGGGCAGATTACAGTTATCATTTATATGGGTGGGGAAGGCAGTACAGCAGTGGATGCCTTGGGAAATGTGTGAGAACTGAGGATAGTGAAAGAAAAAACTGTACGTCATGTCCGTGATGGAGGGATTTAGCATAAAACTCTTCAAGAAGGGCCAGTGTCAATAGTGTGTGTGTGTGCGTGTGTGTGTGTGTGTGTGTGTGTGTGTGTGTGTGTGTGTGTGTGTGTGTGTGTGTGTGTGTGTGTGTGTGTGTATGTATATGTGTGTGTGTGTGTGTGTGTGTGTGTGTGTGTGTGTGTGTGTGTGTGTGTGTGTGTGTGTGTGTGTGTGTGTGTGAGTGTCTATGTTTTATGTACTGGGGGTTGGGGTGGTGTGAGTGCCAATATGCTAGGACACAGTATCAGTAGTACTTGTACCATTGTGGCTTGATATACTGGACATTTACAAGGCATTCATGACAAATGTTTCAGCATGCCACACATGCCCCCACCCATGAGTGCTAGCTTTAACAGGATTTGCATGTGTTGTGCTGTAACACTGACTAGATGCAAGTGTGCTGCCTGACAATGAATTATGTCTGCTACAGGTTGACTGACACAACCAAGTGGACATCGTCTCTAGAGTGTAGATGTCTCCACACTAGATATAGCCATGGAAATACTACTGCTGCGGGAATAGGATCTTGGTCATCACCAGCCATGGTGACCACCACCCATGGATGTAGCAGTGAACCAGCTTCATGGATGGTCTGTCAACCTTGTCAGGTGAGCCCAAGAGGGCATGGCATGTTCCAGGATGGGACTGGGTCTATCCAAACAATAACACATATGGGACATGCACTGCCATACGTCATCACTCACACCTTGCATCACCCTCACTATGTCATCCTTGGCTGTGGTGGTACTAGGCTGTGCCTTCGTGACATCCCTTCACATATTCTGCATTGCAGCCACTGACAGACCAACATCTGGGTTAGGTGGAAACCTTGTCTCCAGCACCATTACACTCTCTCAAGTGTGGACCTCTCTATCCATGGGTGCTAGGGACAATTTCTGACTTGTTTTTACTAAGTGTCAGCATATGTTCTTAACTGATAGTATCCCTATTAACCTGCCCTCCTTCTTGCAATGTGAGAATCCTGGGTATCATCTGACATAGAGGTTATGTTTGTGGTCTCTGTAGGGATTGCACTGGCCACATTTCATGTGTCTAAGATACATTCAGTACTCCCTGAATGCTCTAGCTCATCTCTGACATCATACAGGTTCTCCAACATTAGCTGGGGGCAGTTCTGCAGTGCTGATACCAGATAAAGGATCACCTGTGTGTGCACTAAAGCACAGTATCCTGCATAGGTATGACCCAGCACCAGAAGTATACATGCAACTGAGGTTAACAAATATTAACATGATAACATTAAATAACTGAACAACACACCTTGTGCAGGTGACTGTGGAGGGTTGATCTGTGATATACCTATATACTGTAAATTAGACAACTTTAATAATTTTAGTAGTGACTAATGGATGAAGACAACTTACAGGTATTCTTACGCAGAAATAGGACTATATACCTGGATCATCTCCAATAGATTTTCTTAATGGCCAATCCAGCTCTGACCATTATGCAGCATTGCACTATGGGAGTATGTAGAGGACTGTCTGTCTCTAAGAAAGGCCAGGAACTCATCCATCTCTCTGAGAGGTGCTTCACTCAATGATGTCCCCTCCTGCTGACCTACCTACCTGTGCCAGGAGTTGAGGTCTTTGTTCAGCAGTATGCGTGATGTCCCTGACCTTGAGTCACACCATCTCTTAACTGCAGCTGTAGCATTGACATCTGCATCTTCTTGGGCATGGTCCCACTAAGGCTGGTCAGCTACATGCAATCCAAACAACCATTGTCCATGGAGATGGACGGCCTGGAGTAATATTTCATCCTCTGTATCTGGGAACTTTGGGTTACAGGTGGTTTTTCTCAGCAGAGTCTGCATTGTGCTTCTGCTTTCCCTCTTTCATAAGCATTGCTCTGTAGACTTGGGAAGCAGTGGGATTATAAGTCATGTGACCCTGGATAATGTGTATACTACCAACCTCCCCCTTGGTCATATAGCCTTCTGTGTGTGTGCCTGCCAGTTATGTACCTGTAAAAACTAAAAACACATGGTCAAATGAAACTAGTAAAAGTAAAAGGTAGAGATTTCTTTAATATTGACATAACATCTAACATCAGATCACAAGGGATGTATGTGTCATGAGTGCAGCATGTGCAGATACATTTTAGAAGGACCTTACATCAAATTGCCACACATTTCTCATACTATTCCAGTAAAGGGACACTTTTCATGTAAAAGTCAGGGAGTGGATGTCAAAAATTTTATGTAGGTATGACCACTAGAAATTTATTTGTTAGAATTAGAGAGCACGTGAACAGTTTTAAAAAAAAGGATGGCAAAAATGCACTTTATAGACATTGCTCAGAATGTGTTGGTTTCATTAAGTTCTTGTTCTCTGTTTTGGAACAAGGTAAATTTAATCTTAGAGGGGGGAGTTTCAGAAACTATTTAGAACAAAGGGAGACCAAATGGCAAATAAATCTCAGAGCTGATAAACCCCAGGATTAAACGATGTGATTAACATCAAATGTTTTTTAAAGGATCGTAGGGTATATGTGAAGAAATAAATATAATATATGTATTATTTATTTTATTGTTTATTATTGCTGCCTATGGTTGATTGGATAATTGATAAATTACGTTTAATTGAGATGAGTATATTTAAGGATGGTTTTATGTAATATGGTTTTTATTTCTGAATAATTCTTGTCGACGAAAGTAGCAATTAAACACGTTTTACGTTAAATATTCTTGTGTTTCTTGTATGTGGCAGTTATGTATCTGTGTCCACACTCATTAATTAATGTCAGGCTTGTATGCTTATGAAGCAAATGTCTCCCACAATACAGTTCCCATATCATTGCAAGTGACTTAAGATGATATATGACTGATTTTGTCAGTGTTAATAATAGTTTTTTGAATGATACGGATAGTGTAAAGCAGTTTTGTGAATGGCATCGATAATGTACACAACAGTCAAATTTATTAACTTAAAATCATACCAGAAGCCCTGGCAAGAATGTTTTGAATTGTACACCGAGTTTGTTCTGATAGGGGTGTCTCCCATTACACTTAATCCTTCAGGCCAACAATTTCTTTACCCTTGAAATTCCCCTCTCATTATACCTTTCCCGTACAATTACCTTAGAAGTAATGATTATCCTATTTCTTATTTTGTCTACAAGTTCAAAAGCAGTTAAAAGAGGCTGTACTTGAAAAGGTGGACTGTTAAAGCAAAACACTTATTTTGTACAAGGAGTACTTTAATTTCACCTAAAAAATTCTTCTGAATTTCAGCTGTTGTGGGCTCTGAACTTGCTGTTCTCTAGAACAATGGTTTTCTTTACTGACCTTCACTCTTATTTCATGCATGTTCACTTGGCTGGGCACAATGTTAATGCTAATTAAGCCTCAGCTCATTATTTTTTCTGAATTGTTCATTTTCGATGAGACTACCTGTTACCTATCATGTTTAAGGCTCCTTGTTCCTATGCACATGCTTGGGTTACTAAACGCTGTACTGTGCATATATGGTCCATGCTTTGCCTCAAGGGGAGATCTGTACTTCCACATATAACCATATGAACAGGGAATCAATGTAGACCCTGTTTTTTTAACAACATACAAAGAATAAAGTACTGCCATATTTGACACCTTAAAGTGCCATTGTGAAACACAAAAATGCAGTCCCTTGATTTTCCATCACAAATGAGGCCAGTGGCAACATTACAAGCCATGTAGCATGTCTATTATACTCTGCTTTATTCAAAAGAAATTTGTGAGTGCTCTATGTTCTTATCTCCTCCGATAGTGACTCTTGTAAGAGAATCTCTCATTCTTCACTTTTATAGCATCCTCCCTCATACCAAATAATTTCATCATGATGTCCCAATGCATATGCCTTTTTTTCCTTAATATTTGTTATTACTTTCAGAGTATGGAGTATGTTAATCCTGTTATACTGGTAGAATTCACTCTGGTACAGAGTTTCTCACTGTCTAGCACTCCACCATTGATCCTTGCTACTAAGTACAGTAGCTGTTGCTACACAGCTACTAACAGTTCTAAATAAAACCTATTAACTCGTTTTCAATTACTGAATAAGTGAAATACTTAGATATATATCCTGAGTGTAACATATAATGACCGTGTGCAATAAGCAGACTTTTTGATAAATCATTAGACACTGTTTTTTGATTTGTTTGCCAGAATATTAGAATAAGCATTTTAATGTTATACTAGTAGTAAATTTGCCTACCACAATTTTCAGAATGAGCTTAGAAACACTGCCCAATTTTGAAAAATGTGAAATTTTGTAAGAACATTTTGAATGTGCAGGCATTTGTATGGGTGCCTTTGTGAGTGAGTGAGTGAGTGAGTGTGTGTGTGTGTGTGTGTGTGTGTGTGTGTGTGTGTGTGTGTGTGTGTGTGTGTGTGTGTGTGTGTGTGTGTGTGTGTATATGTGTGCGTGCGTGTGTGTGTGTGTGTGTGCATGTGTGCGTGTGTGCGTGTGTGTGTGTGTGTATGTGTGTATGTGTGCGTGCGTGTGTGCATGTGTGTGTGTCTGTGTGTATGTGTGTATGTGAGCGTGTGTGTGTATGCATGCGTGCGTGCGTTTGTGTGTGTGTGTGTGTGTGTGTGTGTGTGTGTGTGTGCCTGTGTGTGTTGGAGAGTGGATGTGGGTGTTGCTACACATGTGATGGAGTGCCATGCCCTCACACATATAATTCTGATGTTAAATGAATGTTACTCTGACAAGAAATCCATTTGATGACAAGAATAGAAAAAATGCTACTATATATTTCAAATGCTATGGTGTTAAAATTGTTTATTCAGAAAGATAGTCTTGCAGGTATGCTTGCAGATATATTCTGGAAAGCTCCACCCATTGTTAAAAGAAAAAAGTGGTTCATCTTATGCCAAGAACCATTCCCTCGATCCTTATTTCCAATTAATTATTCAGTCTAAACAAATGTTAATCTCTAATGACTTGTTTCTTTTCTGAGCTCTGCACAGAGTAATTCTCAAATGAAAACAAAGCAGTGGAATATTTCCTTGATCTAGCAAGATTCTTGAGATTTCCTATTCTCTATGTAATTATTTGCTTTCAAAGAATATTCTAATTTTTGAATCTTCATTATAATTTAAGCATAAACTTAACCAAAACAATGATACTCCAGAATATAAACAGCAAGGCAATGAATGAGATTTCTGAGCAAAATTGTACAACTAAGCAGTGTTAAGGGCGACTTCTTTGTATGCAGTTTTGACATTTCATAGATGAATACGTAACTACTTCAATGCACTTGACTTGTACCTAGCAAAACAGCGATTCAGAATTCATGTGTTTAGCACTTAAAGCCACTCACAAATGAAAAGTATGCTATCTGCCAGTGATGGAAGAAAAGATGAAAAAGCAGAATTTAGTGCCTGCATATGTCACTTATTGAAACAATTAAATGTATTTTATTGGACAGAGAATGCAAAACCCTTAGAAGATTAGTTATCTAAAAAAAAAACATCAAAAAACAAAGCATACTCATAAAGTATATTATCATATAAAGTTCTGTGATAATGGCTCTGTCAGAGAATATCATTGATAACAAATGAAAAGAAAAGACATGATTCTCAATAACTTTTTCCATCTTCTGGTTTAGATCTCTTAACAAGTTAGTTCTGTTAAGATTGTCTTGGTGTAACTTAATGAGATACATTTTATTTATTTATGTATGTATGTATTTATTTATTTATTTATGTTTTAGTTGTCAGCATTTTACACAAGGGTGGATATGGAACTATGACTGAATAATCACTTCCTGCAGTTCTGTTGCGGTGATGTTAGTATACTAATGGAATTCTCTCTGCTACAGAGTTTTTCATTGTCTAGCCCTCCATCCTTTGGTTTATTTACTTCCTCCCTGGTTTTGTTTTGTCTTCAGTGGTACTACTGCCTGATAACAATGCACACCTCACTTATGTATTGTCCTGTATTTTGTCAGTATTTTGCATTCTTTCTGTTTACCTTTAGGCTGTGTACAAAGAATGGAAAATGCAGACACAACTGTGCATGTTTTGCCTATTGTTATTCTACAAAATATGTCCTCATTTAAGTGCAGCTCTTACCTCTTCCTAAATCAGTCACAAAAAATGTTGTAACATGGTATACTATTGCAAAATACTTTTTCATAGGTTCATAGGTTCATAGGTAGGTACTAGGCTATCGCCCCTGGTGCCTATACAAGCCCAGCCAAAAAGGTACCCTGGCTTTTGCCACCCAAGAAAATTATTTTCCTGTGCCACTGTTGAGCAGAGCCACACAGGTGATCCCCGGGGTGAATTTCCTATTTCCCATCCAGTCATCAAGATTTTTCTTGAAGAGTGCTAATGAGGAGCTTTGTTTGCTATAGATAGGTAGTTTATTCCAGAGTATGGGAAATCTCTGGGACAGGAATCTATCCCTCCGGCATGTTCTGTTTAATGTGGTGACAAGGTTTAGGTCCCTAGAGCATGTAGCTCGGAGTAATTGGGATTTCTTTAAGTGGAGCATGTCCAACAGCTCTGGGTTTGACATAGCTTTGTATGTTAGGCAGAGATCACCTCTGAGTAGACGATATGCGATGGAGTAAAGCTGGAGTTTTTTTAGATGGTCTGCGTAGGGCATCTGTTTGTTTGTTCATCTGCTTTATTACATTTTCTTCTATAAAAGTAGATTTCAGTGTTATAGTAGGTCTTTGGAAAGGAAACAGAATACCTATTCATAAATTTAAGGGCATATACAGTAGTAGTCAATTAGGCTTTATTAACACCTTTGATTTTAATGTTATCTGCATATGTTTATCCTCTTAGTTATGTTTTATTTATTTTTACTTTGCACAATGCTTAGAAAATAAATGTTTAAATACATTTAATAAGCAAATGTCAATAAAATAATACCAATGTAGAAGGCTGTTTGATATTCACTGTAGTCTCCACTGAAGGACAAACGTAAATTGCATGGACTGGAGATACCATTTGTGAATGAAACTTGATATCACTTGACTACTGCCTAGTAATAATTTGAGTTAGGTACAAGTTTTTGTTTGCTAGGCAAACATTTTTGTCTAACCCATGAGCTCTTTTCTGATCCATGTGAGGGTTGCTATTTAAACAGAGTCCTCCAGCTGCACCCTGCATTCTTGGTAGCAGCTCATTATATAGTATTACTTCAAATAGTGGTCTCCTATCCATCAGTTGTCAATCAGTGACCATGTAGGTAGTCTTTGATGCATAAAGCAAAGTTGTTTAAAATTAATAAATATAAAAGAAGTAGAAGAAGAAAAAATTAAGGCAGGGATATGAGGTACGTCATATACCTTATCAGAAATAAAATTAGTACCTTTTGCTTGTTCAACTGTTCCTTTTTTGTTTTTTTTGTTTCACACCCCTTCTGCAGTGGTCAGTTCTGAATCAATTTTAAACAATCTTTTCCTAGGTCACTGATTAGGCTTTCACCCATTGTTAGTCATTGTTTTTCCTCTTTAGTTTAACAACCACTGGTTTATCTAATTCCCTCCCTGTTTTTTTTGTCTTCTGTGGTTCTACTGCCAGGCGAAAACTCACACTTCACTTACGTCTTGTCCTGTTTTTATCTGCATGAGTCATTTGTTTTTACCTTTAGGCGAGCTTCATTGGTACACTAATGTGACAATAACCAGACTCAGTGAAGAGGTGAAATATTTTCCCTACAGTTTTTCTCTCCTTTTAAATCAGATGCTTGCCACTTTTTTAACAGTTGGTCATGCTTACTGGTTGTTATAAAATAACAAGAATAAGAGAGAGAAAAACCTTACTCCTAAGTAATTTATCTTGAGTATCTCTGCTCTTCATTATTTAAAAGTATATGATTGGCACAGCTTCACATTGAATGAGCAGTCACAGACTCTCTTTCCAGACTTATAGCCATCACAAGGAATACTTAAGTGTGATAATCCATCAAATCACACATTTTTATGTGGAGAATATATACATATTTTCCACACTTTGAGCTTCTCGACTAAAGGCCAAATTAACCGGTGATACGGGTGCACATTTTGCACATTTATTTCACACACTGAGGGCATGTTTCCACAGTCCAGAGGTTGAAGGTTGATTTATGGGAATAACGGCAGAATCCATCTTAAGAACTCATATGTTTTGATCTTTACTTATAATTAATGTATACACTTATAGTCGATGTTAATGCCACATCTCATTTAAACCACCACTAATATAATTTTAGTAGGAGGTGAAATATATTTTTTTCACAGAACAGATTGAATCAGAATATCTCAGTTTTTTCAGATAGTTTAAGACACTTTTAGATTGGGCATAGATAGAGAGTTGGCTGTGGAAGTGTTCATTTAGGCTTCAACTCCCACGGGGGCCTGAGTGGCAATTTGTAACATTTTATTATAATTAATTAATATGATGGAAATTGCTTGCCTTTTATTTAGTTAGTAGCTTTAAGCATTACCAGTATATAATTGTTTAAAGACTTAACTGCTTTTAAGCTTCTGTTTGTATAGTTCAATTTAAGTAAGGCAGTGGCAGTAGTTAAACTGTTGACTAATTAAAACATTTTTATGGAACTTTGCATGGCTGTGTTTCCGACTTGGGTAGTTTAATTTTTACTAGTCAATTAGCAGCTTCTCTTCAGTGGTGTATTTTGGTTTAGCATAATTAGATTAAAATTCTCCCACACATTTTTTTTTGTTTTGCTGTAGCTCTAATGCAGTCGTTCATTTATATATAGGGTCATGTAATTGTTGGAAGAGCTCAAGTAGAGGTGGAGACACATATAAGAGGATACTCACTTACTTTTTCAAGCGTGGCCATCAGAGGAACTAGAACAACTGTCTGAAGGGGCTCAAATTGAGACAAAGAAAGGCTGCCAGTAAGTACAAGATACTGAAATAGTTGATGAAAGTCCAGCTCCAAAGAGAGGGAAGCAGAAATTGAAAAAAATCCACTCGTATCCATTGCAAAGGATGCATTAATTTTAGCAGTTACAACAAGGAATTAAGTATGAACACTAATCAGGTAAAAAGTGGCATTTCCAACAGACTGGTGGGTCATTCATGGGGGCTTTAGTTGAGATGGCTAGGTCTAGGCTTTCTAATTTTGTTAGTAGAAGAGTGTCTGCTGTCTACATTAGAAAGCCACTTAGGACCAAGCATTGTTGGTAGGAATGACATGAATGCTGTCAATACTAAATTTCCTTGGTTACCTTAAAGCTGTCAGTCTGCTCACAGCAGTGCTACAGGCAGTTTGGAGTATGGATAACATAGGTTTAATTATCATCTTGGTGCTGTAATTAGTTCACACATTATATTGGCAATAAATGAAAAAAATAGGGTGGAGAATGTGTTGAAATATTGACTTTAATTGATTTTGGCAGTATACAATGTGTGTTAGATTCTGAAATGCTCAGGTCAAAAGTCTTGGCAGATGCTATGACCATGCTGGGCAGAAGACAAACCAAGAACCTGAGAGCTAAGTTTTAGGATAATTGAGTATTTTGGTTCATTTATTTTATAGCAACATTCATCAGGAAATAAATGAAATAAGTTCTACCACTAATGAGCTATTTTCCTAGCATTAGTCAAGCAGGTTTTATAAAAGGAAGTTTATCATGGTTGAGGAATGATCAAAAATTTAGAAAACTTAAGGCCGTGGACAAGCATCTTAAATAGGAAGAGAGGTATACAGACACATGGCTAAGTATAATGGGTGATGGGCCAAGGCATTGACTAATCAAAATGATGAACAGGCATGCCACAGGTTTAAATCTTACTGGGCATATGTTAGAAAAATGTGTATTTAAATATATGAGAAATGCTAGAATATTCTGATTGCCATTTGTGTGGGTACTCCTAATAGGAGCATGTGTTTGCTGTGGAATTCCCTGCATGAAAAGATTAATCAAAGATTTTATTGATGTATCTGTGACTGAAACTTTGTATCAAGATATTGAGATTGAAAAATTGATCTCAGATGACATTTTTTCTGAAGTATAGATTGAATGACTCACCTAGCTGAAAATCTTAAGTGGAAGAAGTTGGGAGATAAAATGACACTATGCATACTTCAAAATAGAATAAAAAGTATTAATAGGGGGGAAATGTTAGAAAAATGTGTATCTGAATATATGAGAAATGCTAGTTTAAAAGCAAAGTAGTATATAATGCATTTTATTCTATTAATCATATAACAGAAAGGATTAATTCATGTTTAAATGTAAGTAGTTTTGAAACTGCAGTGTGGCTTGAAGCAAGCTAACCTTCGACCCTGGCAGATGCTAGCTTAGCAAGTTTTAATGTTTATGCTTTTCACAAGTGATTATCTGCTGGGTCAGGAAATTAAATGTGTGAAATAATGAAATCTTCTGCTCTTTCCTGCTGGGATGATTTGGCCTTGTATATGTGTTACTACGATAGCATGCAGCTGGTGGGAAAGTGTAACAGTGAACAAAGATGTGTATTAGAAGACTGAATCTGCTATTGTATTCGAACTGATATGAAACCTTGAAGAAGTAACTTTACAGAAAGACTTTATGTCTGACCAGGTGGATAGCAAGGCCGTATTGTTACCAGAGGAAAACTTTTTAAAAATATACAGCATCAGCAGTTTTTATGAATAGAGGACTGTAAGCTAAAGTGATGTAGGTGCCCTGTGACATACCACGTCAGTAAGGTGGGCACAGCTTGAATGTTAAACCTATATAAAATTGTGTGCTTCCTGTTTCATGTTAGGCAAAATACTGTACTTGTACGTTTTTTGCCTCCTGGTGTACACTAGTAAACTTTTGAATCTGAACCTCCTGTGTATTGAATTCTTGATTTTATTTAACAGCATACAATATCAGTACTTGCACCTGCATACCTCTCAATCTCTTATCACAAGAAATCTGGACAAATCCATAAATTATGGAGGAACAAAGGCCCCAAAATAGGGACAATTTTTAAATACTGCTCTTATAAACTTAGTAGAATAATAGATTTTGCATTAGCATGACATTTTGGAGGGTATTAAGTCTGAATCTAAAATCTCTGTCATTATGTTCTGACTTCAATCCTCAATGTTTTGCAAGAAATCCAGAATTTTTATGAGAAACAGACCAAAAGTATTAGGCACAAATCTGGACATTCTGCAAAAATCCTAACAGTTAAGAGGTATGTGCACTTTGTATTCTATAGGTTCCCACACAATTGCTCTGTTTGTAATGGAAGGCATTCATCCATTAACAGCTGAGTAAAATATGCTATTAAAGATAGCACTACAGAAAGTTTTACTAATTTTGCAGATATGCGACATGAGTAGGTAAAGTCTTCCTTTTGAGATTACACTAGATTTATCTCCATCTGTAGAGCCACTTAAATCCTCCTAGAATCATACACCCATATAAGTTGACATTTTGGCAAGAGAGTTGAGGAATTTCCCTAAGAAGGATGATGGCAATAAATTTATAGAAGGTTTCATGTCAGACTTTTCAGTTAAGAGCACTGCTAACAGCGATATCTTAGACTGCAAAAAAATTTAAGATCAGTTAAAGGAAAGGAGGACATAGTAAACACAAAGAAACAAGGACACACTGAAGGACACACTGAAAGAAACACACTAAAGAAAAACACCAACTGGTAAACCAAAAACTTCAGTGTGCAAGGTACCAATAAAGGCTGTCCCTTCATAAATTAACAGACCACAGCAAAGTCCAGAGAAGTATTTAATATTAATCAAATGACAATAACATCCAAGGATTTAGCACGTTCGTCTCCCTATTGGAAACTTCATCAAACTTCAAAGGAGGAGTTTAAGCCTTATTAGATAATAAAAAAAATAGAATGCCCAGTCCTTTCCAGCAACTTCCTTTTAATTTTTTTAAATTTTTTCCTCCTGGAGTTGGTTCCTAGGAAAAAGGAAGAGGATTTTAGAGTAATCTTAATTTATCTTCTACAGAGGCACATCTATTAATGGTGGCATAAAGAGGAAATATGCCAAAGTCCTCTTTGGATGATGCAATATATGTTATATGGGAGTACAGCAACCATTGGATGTCTAAACTCAACACTGAATCTGCTTTTTGAGTTCTTCTCATTTGTTCACAAGGTTGGTATCTTCTGAAGATGCAGTCTGAAGGAAATTATTATTTTTACAAAGCCACGCAGATGGATCGTACAGTTGCTTCTACTGCATTTGAGTATTTATGCTTTGCCCTCTAATGTTGTTGTTTGCAGAAGTCCTTCTTACAATCCCTAGTACATTATCTTGATAAGTTTCCTGTTGTGGGCAAAGCTGAGCTAGGTGACAATGAGGTTCTTTGCTCTTTCTCAGTGTTGTGCAGGCATCTGTTCCTTAAGCTCACAATAAGGAGGAAGGCCCTTCAAAGAAGCTGATACTATTTGGTCTCAAAATAGATGTTAGTTATTCCTTTTTTATTTGCTGTAAACAAGAGGAATGGTATTTCATTTTGTATTTAGTCCTTTGTGTTAGCAATGAAAATTTCAGTTGGAATTGTTATGAAATTGTGTGACCTGTTGAACTTCACATGTAGTGCCATTGTTCCAGGCAGACCATTCATCAGGTCCCTATTCAATTTCTTGCAAAGCAGGTAAAGAAGACACCATAGAGTTAGGGAAGACCTAGGACTATGCTATTATTTTTCTCTTAGATTTCAATTGCCAGTCATTATGGCAAGAGGATTAGATGTTTAACAAATATTTGCAGCTCTTTATCAATACTGCTGGGGAAGTAGGAATGGGTGTATACTTGGATGGTAAGTGCTTTTCCACAGTTTAGCCATAGCAAGTCTAAAGACAGGTGGAAAACCATCTAATTTTTAAGAATTATTGCCTATTTAGGTGTCTGTTTTCATTTGACAGGGCCAACTAAGAAACAAGAAGGTCATTTTTAGATAAGACAATATGGCAGTTGTTCAGGTGTTGGTGAAGATACATACATGCATACATAAATACATACAGATATTTCAAGCATGAACATTAATGCTATTGTAGCCTGCCAATATACCAAAACTTGTTCCCATAATAAGTGTCCACGCCGTTCTTAAAAATATCTAAACTAGTACTTGCTTTAACATAATTTGCTAGTTTATTCCATGCATCAGCTGCTCCCTCAGAGAAGCAGTAAGTACACTTCTCATTCCTATAGAATCTTTCATTTTAATTTCTCCAAGTCTTTGGGGTTTGTATTACCATGATGAGAATGAGCCCCATTCCTAAGTCAAAGTACTATTAAAGTTTATGAAATTATTATTGTTTCAATCTCTGATGTCAGCCAGAAGTGCTCTTCATAGCACCCATAATGTATCCCGTAATGACTCCTTCTGCAATTCACATACAGTGTAACCAACCCAAAAAGGGTAAAGACTGATAAAAAACTAAAACCAAAAACTAAAAAATGAAAAGGATAACTCTACTTTAATAATGGAACGAAGTCTCAGACAACTCCATAACCTCAGACCTTTTGGCACTTGCTTGAGTGCTAACGATTTGCTGAGAAAACCATTATCTAATTGGAGGGCCCTATACTTTTTAAAGACCCTCTCAAAATTATCAAGTTGTTTTTTTTTTGAGCATTGGCCAGTTGTTTCTCTCCTCATTCAAGTCCAAAAAATAAATTTCTGGAACATGTAACCATTCCATGATGTCACAACCCTGGGGCGGAGTTTGATGAATGACTGTGTTGGTAATATTCACCTTATCCAATGGCAGAGAATGCAAAGTAAACAATTCCACCTGCATCCACAAAAACGAACCAAAACTGAATTGAGACCAAAGCACGATAGCAGAAGAAGCAGCAAGCCAGAGTTCCTTCCAAAATACCAAGTTTATTGTAAGCGCTTTCGGCTGTGTTGCTCAGCCTTCATCAGACAAATTAACCCACAAAAGAATTAACTTATATAGCATACACTTAATTGATTAATTAATGAATAACACAATCAATTATTTTATTGCATTTTTAACTTAAAAATAGTTACTAGATATAATATAAAACTACCACAAGTACAATATTAAAAAGTTACTCATAACTTAAGTTAAATGCTGACTAAATCTGACCTGTTGACATAATATTTAAAAATCCATTTTAAACATGAATTTAGACATACATTTAATTATAAAACCACCATCAAAAATATATATAATATGGTAATATAATAATTTATAAATTTATAAAATAAATTACACAATAAATTACCTATTCAAAGCCCTCAATTTTAATACACTAGATATAGATATAGAATCATTAATACCAGGAATTTGCGTGGCATTACATAAAACTTGCCACCAATATTCTTTAGATTCTAAAATTATTTTCCAAGGGCCTTTTCTGGGAGATGCCAATACTTGTTCAAGCACTATACATTTAAATTTATGAGTGGGATGTTGAGCAATATGTCTATAAAGTGCATTATTTTCTGATTGTTTATTGATGTCATATACATGTTCATATATGCGTTGTCTTAATTTTCGTTCTGTTTTCCCTATGTAATAGGCAGAACATTCGATACATAAAGCTGCATAAACAATGACAGCAGTACTACAGTTATATTTCCCTTTTATTCTTATTTTATTGCCATTGATATTAATTTGATCAGTTTCTAAAATGTATGTGAAATATTTACACATATTGCATTTTCTCATACAAGCATTACTAATATTTATTGTTTGTGGATTTTTTTGACACCAATCCTTAAGGTTTTTATCCCTTTTATATGTAATGGATGGTCTAGTACCCAATAAATTCCTCAATTGCTCATCTCCTTTTATAAAGGTCCAATTTTTAATAACCAAATTTTTAATATATTCCGAATCTTGGGTGTAGGTGGTAATAAAAGCATTATTAGTGCCATTACATAAACCTGTTGTTGCCTCTCTATCCAAATTAAAATTACTTGATGTAAATTCTTGCTGAGTTTCTTGGAGTTCCATAAACTCAGTTAGCCTTAACAAGGGCTTGTAATCTGGAAATAATACAAACGTAAAAACAGTGGTTTTTGGCCATAATCGCCTGGACAGTCTTGATAGTATAGACAGTATACCTCCGGGCCAACCACAAAGAGAAGAACAGCATGAGGAATGGAACAATACTCTTGCTGATGATAATTCTCATTTTCCGTTGCAGCAATGGCTTAATAAAATTCAAAATAATGGTCGAGAAGTTTCTTCAGTAATCCCTACCTTTTCCACTATGTTGGATGAATTTCATGATAAGGTATGGCAATATAAAAAATTATTACATGAAAACATTTATTTCACCGAATGCATAAAAAGAAAACAGGTGCCTAAGGGACTCCGGTATTGGAAATATCCTACCGGGTTAATAGAAAATTCTTTACTTCATAAGGAGCTTTTGGAAATGTTTGATCGACAGGGCTCTGAATTACTCCAGCTGTTAATGAAGCATAATGGAAGAAATATGGAAGAATTAAACATCAAAATCAATGAATTAGATTTAAAAATAAAACAGCAAACTGCTTATACTGCTTGTCACAATCAGTATCTTGAGGTTTTTACCCAAATAGACAAGTATAGTAATAGTATTGTTGAAAGGAAAACCCGTAAACTCGAAAGAGATAGAATGGATTATTCCAAGGGGCGTGCTTATACTAAACTATCGCGAGGGCAAACACGTAACCAAGAAGCAGCTCTAGAAACTTTCGCAACTGATGGTAATGGCGCAGAAGTATACAGCAATGAAAACAATCAACAGCAATTCCCTTTAGAGGACAATGTTCCCCGGCGTTCAGAGCGCCTTCGAAACAAAGAAGGCTACAATGCCAGAAACAACAACACGAGAGCTTGGAGAAGGCACAGAACGGACTCAAGGAGCAGCTACAACCGATAACAGAGACTATCCTTGAGAACTGTAGCTATACGGAAGGTGAGAGTAATTTCAAATTCATCACCAGTGCAACTGGCGACTATCACATTTATAACTATAGTGAAGCTGATATAACCATTGAGCACGCTAATGTTTTTAGCAAAGGTATGACTTATGTTCCTATGAAAAGGGCAAATATTACAGATTTGATAACGGAGTTAAAGCTTTTCACTAGGAAGCTTAACTTGTCTGTCTTATATGAACATACGCCAAGCAATGCTAATGATTTTTTACGAGTTCCCAGTATAACAAACCCTCCTCTTCATCCAAAATTGAAATTATTTGAGGAGTTATGCGAAATAGATTTTAGACATCAACTGAGTAAAAATCAAAGCGCATTACATTATGTGAATAATAAAAGTAAAAATAAAAATATGAATAATTTTTCGGATTTAGAAAGAAAAATGCTTAATGATATAAAAATGAATAATGAAGTTCGCATTATGCAACCTGATAAAGGTGGCGGTTTGATTATTATGAATGTATTTGATTACAATCAAAAGTTACTACAAATTTTGTATGGTGAAGCCTCCCTTAATGAAATTAATATTTCTTACTCAAGGATTGAATATATCCTTGAAGATATGTTGTGGCAAGGCCAAATAACTAAGGAGGCATTTGCATATATGACTATGGAAAGTCCCAGGATTCCAATTATGTTTGGGCAGTTAAAATTACACAAAAATTTGCAAGATCCACCAATTCGACCAATAGTGGATGCTGGTGGTTCAAAAACATATTATATTGCAATTATTGATAAAAAGTTAAAGCATAAGCTCAACAAACTCGAGTATATTTCTCGAGACTCCTGGCACTTTCTTACAAAAGTTAATGATGTCATTATTGATAATTTAGAAGAGCTCATATTTCTTACAGTGGATGTAAAAGATCTTTTTACCTGTATTCCGCAAGAATTGGGTATATCTTGGTTTACTGAATTTTTCTTTGAAATTTCACCTATCATGCAAGAAGAACTTAATACATTAACAGATTTATTGGATTTGGTTTTGCCTAATAATTATATCTATCATGATGGTCAATATTTTAAGCAAATACAAGGGGTTGCGATGGGCTCACCAGTTGGCACATTATATGCAAATGTAGTGATGGCTGTATGGGAACATAGATATTTGTTTCCATCAATGTTTATGAAGCATATAAAAATGTATAGTAGATTTTTGGATGATTTATTTTTCATATGGGAAGGAACCATACAGTCTATTGAAGAATTTTTAATATATATAAATGGTTCTACTGAATTTTTAAAATTTACACATCAATATAGTAGGGATACGATAGCCTATTTGGATGTGTGTTTGCAAAAATAATTTACACATAACAAATTAAAAGCCACCATTCATCGTAAAAAAAACTTACTCAAATACATTTTTGCATTTTCAAAGTCATCATCCACATCATGTTAAAAAGGCAGTATTAAAAGGGCAATTAGTACGTGCTGCCCGTATGGTTACAGTTTATGATGAATTTATTGTTGAATGTCAGTTTATAGCTAATATGTTTTTAAATAGACAATATCCAAGTTGGTTTGTGGATGGTATAGTAAAGGAAGTAGTAATGAAAAGAGAAAATGGTTTTTACAAGCCCTTGTTAAGGCTAACTGAGTTTATGGAACTCCAAGAAACTCAGCAAGAATTTACATCAAGTAATTTTAATTTGAATAGAGAGGCAACAACAGGTTTATGTAATGGCACTAATAATGCTTTTATTACCACCTATACCCAAGATTCGGAATATATTAAAAATTTGGTTATTAAAAATTGGACTTTTATAAAAGGAGATGAACAATTGAGGAATTTATTGGGTATTAGACCATCCATTACATATAAAAGGGATAAAAACCTTAAGGATTGGTGTCAAAAAAATCCACAGACAATAAACATTAGTAATACTTGTATGAGAAAATGCAATATGTGTAAATATTGCACATATATTTTAGAAACTGATCAAATTAATATTAATGGCAATAAAATAAAAATAAAAGGCAAATATAACTGTAATACTGCTGGGATTGTTTATGCAGCTTTATGTATCGAATGTTCTGCCTATTACATAGGGAAAACAGAGCGAAAATTAGGACAACGCATATATGAACATGTATATGACATCAATAAACAATCAGAAAATAATGCACTTTATAGACATATTGCTCAACATCCCACTCATAAATTTAAATTTATAGTGCTTGAACAAGTATTGGCATCTCCCAGAAAAGGCTCTTGGAAAATAATTTTAGAATCTAAAGAATATTGGTGGCAAGTTTTATGTAATGCCACGCAAATTCCTGGTATTAATGATTCTATATCTATATCTAGTGTATTAAAATTGAGGGCTTTGAATAGGTAATTTATTGTGTAATTTATTTTATAAATTTATAAATTATTATATTACCATATTATATATATTTTTGATGGTGGTTTTATAATTAAATGTATGTCTAAATTCATGTTTAAAATGGATTTTTAAATATTATGTCAACGGGTCAGATTTAGTCAGCATTTAACTTAAGTTATGAGTAACTTTTTAATATTGTACTTGTGATAGTTTTATATTATATTATATCTAGTAACTATTTTTAAGTTAAAAATGTAATAAAATAATTGATAGTGTTATTCATTAATTAATCAATTAAGTGTATGCTATATAAGTTAATTCTTTTGTGGGTTAATTTGTCTGATGAAGGCTGAGCAACACAGCCGAAAGCGCTTACAATAAACTTGGTATTTTGGAAGGAACTCTGGCTTGCTGCTTCTTCTGCTATCGTGCTTTGGTCTCAATTCAGTTTTGGTTCGTTTTTGTGGATATAGTTTTTGGATATGGCTTCTGGTAGTACGCAAGAGGCAGTAGCTTTGGTAACCCGGGCTGAATTTGATACTCTACAACAGTCGGTCACAACATTAACACAATTAATAGAGCAATTCTCTGGAAATAATACAAACGTAAAAACAGTGTTTTTTGGCCATAATCGCCTGGACAGTCTTGATAGTATAGACAGTATACCTCCGGGCCAACCACAAAGAGAAGAACAGCATGAGGAGCGGAACAATACTCTTGCTGATGATAATTCTCATTTTCCGTTGCAGCAATGGCTTAATAAAATTCAAAATAATGGTCGAGAAGTTTCTTCAGTAATCCCTACCTTTTCCACTATGTTGGATGAATTTCATGATAAGGTATGGCAATATAGAAAATTATTACATGAAAACATTTATTTCACCGAATGCATAAAAAGAAAACAGGTGCCTAAGGGACTCCAGTATTGGAAATATCCTACCGGGTTAATAGAAAATTCTTTACTTCATAAGGAGCTTTTGGAAATGTTTGATCGACAGGGCTGTGAATTACTCCAGCTGTTAATGAAGCATAATGGAAGAAATATGGAAGAATTAAACATCAAAATCAATGAATTAGATTTAAAAATAAAACAGCAAACTGCTTATACTGCTTGTCACAATCAGTATCTTGAGGTTTTTACCCAAATAGACAAGTATAGTAATAGTATTGTTGAAAGGAAAACCCGTAAACTCGAAAGAGATAGAATGGATTATTCCAAGGGGCGTGCTTATCCTAAACCATCGCGAGGGCAAACGTGTAACCAAGAAGCAGCTCTAGAAACTTTCGCAACTGATGGTAATGGCGCAGAAGTATACAGCAATGAAAACAATCAACAGCAATTCCCTTTAGAGGACAATGTTCCCCGGCGTTCAGAGCGCCTTCGAAACAAAGAAGGCTACAATGCCAGAAACAACAACACGAGAGCTTGGAGAAGGCACAGAATGGACTCAAGGAGCAGCTACAACCGATAACAGAGACTATCCTTGAGAACTGTAGCTATACGGAAGGTGAGAGTAATTTCAAACTCATCACCAGTGCAACTGGCGACTATCACATTTATAACTATAGTGAAGCTGATATAACCATTGAGCACGCTAATGTTTTTAGCAAAGGTATGACTTATGTTCCTATGAAAAGGGCAAATATTACAGATTTGATAACGGAGTTAAAGCTTTTCACTAGGAAGCTTAACTTGTCTGTCTTATATGAACATACGCCAAGCAATGCTAATGATTTTTTACGAGTTCCCAGTATAACAAACCCTCCTCTTCATCCAAAATTGAAATTATTTGAGGAGTTATGCGAAATAGATTTTAGACATCAACTGAGTAAAAATCAAAGAGCATTACATTATGTGAATAATAAAAGTAAAAATAAAAATATGAATAATTTTTCGGATGTAGAAAGAAAAATGCTTAATGATATAAAAATGAATAATGAAGTTCGCATTATGCAACCTGATAAAGGTGGCGGTTTGATTATTATGAATGTATTTGATTACAATCAAAAGTTACTACAAATTTTGTATGGTGATGCTTATATTGAAGCCTCCCTTAATGAAATTAATATTTCTTACTCAAGGATTGAATATATCCTTGAAGATATGTTGTGGCAAGGCCAAATAACTAAGGAGGCATTTGCATATATGACTATGGAAAGTCCCAGGATTCCAATTATGTTTGGGCAGTTAAAATTACACAAAAATTTGCAAGATCCACCAATTCGACCAATAGTGGATGCTGGTGGTTCAAAAACATATTATATTGCAAAATTTATTGATAAAAAGTTAAAGCATAAGCTCAACAAACTCGAGTATATTTCTCGAGACGCCTGGCACTTTCTTACAAAAGTTAATGATGTCATTATTGATAATTTAGAAGAGCTCATATTTCTTACAGTGGATGTAAAAGATCTTTTTACCTGTATTCCGCAAGAATTGGGTATATCTTGGTTTACTGAATTTTTCTTTGAAATTTCACCTATTATGCAAGAAGAACTTAATACATTAACAGATTTATTGGATTTGGTTTTGTCTAATAATTATATCTATCATGATGGTCAATATTTTAAGCAAATACAAGGGGTTGCGATGGGCTCACCAGTTGGCACATTATATGCAAATGTAGTGATGGCTGTATGGGAACATAGATATTTGTTTCCATCAATGTTTATGAAGCATATAAAAATGTATAGTAGATTTTTGGATGATTTATTTTTCGTATGGGAATGAACCATACAGTCTATTGAAGAATTTTTAATATATATAAATGGTTCTACTGAATTTTTAAAATTTACACATCAATATAGTAGGGATACGATAGCCAATTTGGATGTGTGTTTGCAAAAAGAATTTACACATAACAAATTAAAAGCCACCATTCATCGTAAAAAAAACTTACTCAAATACATTTTTGCATTTTCAAAGTCATCATCCACATCATGTTAAAAAGGCAGTATTAAAAGGGCAATTAGTACGTGCTGCCCGTATGGTTACAGTTTATGATGAATTTATTGTTGAATGTCAGTTTATAGCTAATATGTTTTTAAATAGACAATATCCAAGTTGGTTTGTGGATGGTATAGTAAAGGAAGTAGTAATGAAAAGAGAAAATGGTTTTTACAAGCCCTTGTTAAGGCTAACTGAGTTTATGGAACTCCAAGAAACTCAGCAAGAATTTACATCAAGTAATTTTAATTTGGATAGAGAGGCAACAACAGGTTTATGTAATGGCACTAATAATGCTTTTATTACCACCTACACCCAAGATTCGGAATATATTAAAAATTTGGTCATTAAAAATTGGACCTTTATAAAAGGAGATGAGCAATTGAGGCATTTATTGGGTACTAGACCATCCATTACATATAAAAGGGATAAAAACCTTAAGGATTGGTGTCAAAAAAATCCACAAACAATAAATATTAGTAATACTTGTATGAGAAAATGCAATATGTGTAAATATTGCACATACATTTTAGAAACTGATCAAATTAATATGAATGGCAATAAAATAAGAATAAAAGGGAAATATAACTGTAATACTGCTGGCATTGTTTATGCAGCTTTATGTATCAAATGTTCTGCCTATTACATAGGGAAAACAGAACGAAAATTAAGACAATGCATATATGAACATGTATATGACATCAATAAACAATCAGAAAATAATGCACTTTATAGACATATTGCTCAACATCCCACTCATAAATTTAAATTTATAGTGCTTGAACAAGTATTGCCATCTCCTAGAAAAGGCCCTTGGAAAATAATTTTAGAATCTAAAGAATATTGGTGGCAAGTCTTGTGTAATGCCACGCAAATTCCTGGCATCAATGATTCTATATCTATATCTAGTGTATTAAAATTGAGGGCTTTGAACAGGTAATTTATTGTGTTATTTATCTTATTTTATTTTATTATTTATATATTTTTGATGGTGGTTTTATAATTAAATGTATGTTTAAATTCATGTTCAAAATGGATTTATAAATATCATGTCAACGGAACAATTTAGTTAGTATTTAATTCAAGTTATGAGTAACTTTTTAATATTGTACTAGTGGCAATTTTATATTAATCTAGTAACTATTTTAAGTTAAAAATGTAATAAAATAATTGATTGTGTTATTCATTAATTAATCAATTAAGTGTATGCTATATAAGTTAATTCTTTTGTGGGTTAATTTGTCTGATGAAGGCTGAGCAACACAGCCGAAAGCGCATACAATAAACTTGATATTTTGGAAGGAACTCTGGCTTGCTGCTTCTTCTGCTATCGTGCTTTGGTCTCAATTCCACCTGCATACTAGTCAAGGTAGTCGGAGCCCCTCTATTCACCCCATCTCATGTCAAAAGTGCTGTAAGTCTCTGCACCAACTCTATGAGCTCACCAATTGCTGCTTCCATGTAGCGTCACCAAGCGGAGTAAATCTGAGCCATAATTGGTATAACCCAACACAAATACAATGTACCCAACCCAAAAAGGGTAAAGACTGATAACAAACTAAAACCAAAAAAATGAAAAGGATAACTTCATTTTAATAATGGAATGAAGTCCCAGACGACTCCATAGCCTCAGACCTTTTAGCACTTGTTTGAGTGCTAACGATTTGCTGAGGAAAGCATTATCTAATTGGCGGGCCCTATACTTTATACAGACCCTCTTGAAATTGTCAAGTTGTTTTTTTGAGCATTGGCCTGTTGTTTCTCTCCTCATTTGAGTCTGAGAAATTCATTTCTGGAACATGTAACCAGTCCATGATGTCACAATCCTGGGGCAGAGCTCAATGAATTACTGTGTCGGTAGTATTCACCACATCCAATGGTGGAAAATGCAAAATAAACAATTCCGCCTGTGTAGTAGTGAAGGTAGTCCTCGCTCCTCTATTTGCCCCATCTCATGTCAAAAGTGCTGTAATCTCTGTACCGACACTATGACCTCACCAATTGCTGCGTCCATGTAGTGTTACCAAGGGGAGTAAATCCAAGCCATAATTGGTATAACCCAACACACATACAAAGTAACCAACCCAAAAATTGTAAAGACTGATAAACTAAAACCAAAAACCTAAAAATTAAAAGGATAACTCCACTTTAATAATGGAACAAAGTCCCAGATGACTCCATAGTCTCCGACCTTCTGGCACTTGTTTGAGTGCTAATGATTTGCTGAGGAAAGCATTATCAAATTGGAGGGCCCTATAATTTTTACAGACCCTCTCGAAATTGTCAATTTGTTTTTTGAGCAGTGGCCTGTTGTTTCTCTCCTCATTCAAGTCTGAGAAATTAATTTCCAGAACACGTAACCAGTCCATGATGTCAAAACCCTGGCATGGAGCTCAATGAATTACTGTGTTGGTAGTATTCACCTCATCCAACGGTGGAGAATGCAAAGTAAACAATTCTGCCTTCGTACTAGTCAAGGTAGTCAGTGCCCCTCTATTTGCTCCATCTCTTGAAATTGTTTATTTTGCATTCTCCACTGTTGGATGAGGTGAATACTACCAACACAGTAATTCATCGAGCTCTGCCCCAGGGATGTGACATCATGGAGTGGTTACACTTTATGGAAATTAATTTCTTGGACTTGAATGAGGTGAGAAACAGCAGGCCAATGCTCAAAAAACAACTTGACAATTTTGAGAGGGTCTGTAAAAAGTATAGGCCCCTCCAATTAGATAATGCTTTCCTCAGCAAATCATTAGTACTCAAACAATTGCCAAAAGGTCTGAGGCTATGGAGTTGTCTGGGACTTTTTTCCATTATTAAAGTGGAGTTATCCTTTTCATTTTTTGGGTTTTGGTTTTAGTTTGCTATCCTTCTGCAATTCGTATGGAGTTACATGTATTGGTAACATATCTAAATATGATTGCAGACTCTTTTTTATAAGACCTGTTGCCCCTACTACTATTGGAACTGTCTGGGTAGCTTTCTTTGACGTTGCTCTCATTTCTGTCTGCAAATCCTGATATTTTATGACTTTGTGTCTCTCTGTATGCAAGGCAATGTAGTCACTGGGTATAGCAATTTCAATGATCAATGCTACTTTTGTCTTCTTTACATGAACCATTATATCTGTTTTTCTTGAATCTATCTTTTGAACTGTTAGTAATTGGTGATCTCATGTGGTGTAGATGTCATCATTTTCTATGATGCTATGTTGCTCATGTTTCCAGTGTTTTTCAGCTACTTCAATACCATAATGTTTACACAATCCCCAGTGCAACAATCTTGCCACATTATTATGCCTTTCAGTATATAGTCCTTCTGCCATTAGTATGTCACAGCCAGCAAAGAGGTCTGCGACTGTTTCCAATTCTGTTTTACAAAACCTACATTTGTCTGTTTCTTCCACGTGTTCAATCAACTTTGTAAACCAGCGTGTGTGTAGCCCAGTATCTTGAGCCACCAATATTAACCTTTCATCTTTTGGATTGAATTCGCCTCTCCTTAACCATTCCTGTATTCCATCTTGATCAACACGAGATCTTTTCAGAAGTTTTCTGTACTTGTAACTATATTTATGCATTTTCCACATTTCTCGCATTCTCATCTGATCCTTCACCTTATATTCTTTGTTTGTTTTTTGGTATATTCAGTTGCTACCTGATTTTTATCTATTTCTGGTTTGATTTCCATTTATGCTTGACATTGATATTCTTCTGCTAGACTAAGCAGGGAAGTCATCTTAGATTTATTCTCCTCATGTTTCAAAACTTACACTACATTTCAGTCCTGTGAGGTCAGTAGATATTTGTGCAGTTCCACGACTGCAGTTCTATGCATGCAATCAATTCCAAGGAGGCCCATACCTTCTTCAGAATGGGGAATATATCATTTTAGCATACAATGATTTTTGTAAATCATTTAGTGAGCATGAAGCATCCTTCTTTTTCATATCTGATCTACACAACACGTTTTTGGGCCAGTCAGTCACTACAGAACTGTAAGTTAGGACAGGAAAAGCAAATTGGTTTATAGCTTGAATTTTGTTCTTAGAAGTCAATGTTGTTTTCAGAATTAATTTAAGTCTTCTGAAACATTCATTCCTTACTAAGTTTTATTTGCATTTGTTTATGTTTTATTGTTGATCCTTCAATTCCCAAATATTTATGCGCTCCCTCTTGCTCAAGTTCTTTTATATCACATTCTTGTCCCAAACTGATGTTTGTTAGGGCTGTACTTTTCCTGCTTTAAAGGTTGCTTTTGCAAGACCGAACAACATTTTTATTTCATCTGAAAATGTTTTGACTATTTGCAGTTGTGCTTTCAGTTCCTCATCTGATGAGCTATACAGTTTTAAATCATCAACAAAGAAAAGTTGAGATGTCTTTACACTTTGTTGTTTTCTAGTTGCCAAATTATAGCAATGGCCTAATCTGGTAAGTAGACAGCTTGATAGGTTAAGGGCAAGACAGAATAGCAAATGTGACAGGGAGTCTCCCTGGAATATCCACCCTTTGTATTTTTATCCCTGGAATAATAATTTGTCTTTTATCTTGGCTTAATTGCAGAGTGGTCTGCCACTCTTTCATGGTCACTATAATGTAGTTGATAATTGTAGGCTGTATATTATACATTTTTAAGCAGTCTTTTATCCATGAATGTGGGATACTAGTAAATGTTTTTTTTTGTAGTCAATACTTGCCATACATAGATTCTCCCCCTTTTTACAGTTCCCCATTATGACTTTATTTAGTAACAGATGATCCCTTGTTCCATAAGACTTTATTTTATTTCCCCTTTGTTCTATTGTCATGACTGAATTTTCTTCTAAATGACTATAAACTCTGTTGGCAGTAATTCTGGTGTATAGTTTATACATATTTAGAAGGCACATTATTGGTCTATAATTTTTGGGGTAACATGCAGGTTCACTCTTAAGAAGGATCATTGCATTCCCTGTTGTTAACCAGGTTGGGATCTGTTCAGGGTGTGCATATAAATAGTTCTTACTCATGTCTAAATCCTTGTGCAGAGATGTTAATACTTTTAACCAGAAGTTAGGCACTGCATCTGGGCCTGATGTTTTCCATTTAGAGGCTTTTCTTAACTTTCTTTCAATCTCTCTGGCTGTTACTTCATCCCATTTCATATCCTGTACCTCTGAACTTCTTATACTTTCATTTACTTTTTCTATCCATTTAGCATCTTTGTTATGTTCCACAGGATCTCTTCATAAATACTTCTCAAAAATGTATCTATTTCTTCTTTTTTGGGTGGTCTTTCACTTCCTTTTTCCTTGTTTCCCAGTTCTCTATAAAGCTTTTTGGGGTCATCAATAAATTTCTTACTTCGTAGTTTTCCTTTATATTATCGGTGTATCGTTTAAGTTTTTCTGCCTGTGCAATATATTTTTAGTTCATTATTTGTGATAGTGCATGATATAAGAGCCAGCAAACTGACAATAAAATAAAAGAAACTTGCATTTATTTGTAAGTGCTTTCAGTGTGGATCAGTGCCTCACCTTCATCAGACTGAAACAAAGTGAAAATCAATTAACATTCTTTATATAGAAAAAATCTAACAATCAATGAATTAAAACCTAAATTAGTGAACCCAGTTAATTCTTAAAAGGGAAAGCCTTCGTGCACATTCTTCAAGTAATATACTGGTAAGATGCACTGTTTTTAACTTGAAGTCATGTGCAAACATGAATACATTTCCTTTATCTTGTTGAATTAGTTAAAAATAAAAAGCAGCAATACATATTAATTAAAAAAATCCATAATAGTTGCCATAAATAAAAACGACATCAAGCCTTATAGCTAGTTGACTAAGCTAGCAATAGCAAAATTAATGATGAAACTAACTATAAATTACCAGTATATTACTTAAAGAATGTTAATTGATTTTCACTTTGTTTCAGTCTGATGAAGGTGAGGCACTGATCCACACCGAAAGCGCTTACTAATAAATGCAAATTTCTTTTATTTTATTGTCAGTTTGCTGGCTCTCATTGCGTTCATCCTTGCCTACTTTTCAGTAGTTTGCTTTCTTGTTTTTCGTTTGTGATAGTGCACGATATATCTTGTTCCATTATAATACTGCACATTGCTTTTATCGTGTAGATCTTTCTTTTTGTTGATCTGTTCCCTCTTCTATACTCTTCTAACAGTGACACTTCTTGTCTTAACTGCTTTATAGTTTTCTCTGTTTGATACTTCCATGATGTTAATCAATTTCTCCCCTTACTACCCTGTGTTCTTGTGGTAGAATTTTATCTGTTATTAATTTAGCTGCACAGTAATATATCCTGTTTATGTCTGTTATATCACATGGATCTCTATGGACAGTCTTAATTACTGTGTTTATTTGTTTTATCAGACTTCTGACTCTTTGGGTTTTATTGACCTTCTACAGTCTTATTTCTTTCATTGATCTTCTTAATATGTTTACCTATCTGTAGTAAATCAAGCAACTCTTTTCTTAGTTCATTTTCTTCTAAACTGAGGGCACATTTCTTGTTCTCAATTTTTTGTGGACATTCTGTAGAAAGTTCTATAACATCTTCCTGTTGCACATTTTCTTCAATTTCATCCTGTGTCATCTATTGATTTGTCATATGGGGACTCACTGGCTTATCACTCCTCAACATTGACTGCTCCAGAGGTGCTGCAATTTCCTTTTCCTTCCCTTGCTGTCCAGCTTCAAGTGACTGTTTATACTGGTTTCCTGTGGAAGGCTCAAAAATATCTTCATATGGTAACTGATTGGTTGCTTCCTGTTCCACTGGTTTCTACTTTATTTGGATGTCTATTGCTCTATCCTGCTGTAGTGCTTTCTGAGTTAGATTTTCTACACTAAATCCTTCAATTCACAGGTACTCCGTAACCTCAGTTTCTATTTCTTTAACTTCTTCTTTATTTTTTGTATTGTAAAGTTACCCATGTCTGAGTTCCTTTGCCTGTATTTCTCTTCAAATATCTTTGGTGCTGCTCTTTTTGTATTGATTAGTTTTGCTTTTTATTTGCATAAATATTACACCATATTAAATCTCTTTTTATTTTCCATGTCCATATTTCTTCTTCAGATGTCTCCTGATCCTCCTGTTTCTCCTTACTTTGAAGACTCGTTCCATCATGCTGTTATGTAACCTGTGTTAGACCTTCTACACCAAATCTTTCACTTTGCAGGCATTCCATAACTTCAGCTTCTATTTTTTTTAACCTTTACTTTACTAATCTTCTTTTCTATATTCCCTCTTTGTGATATTATTTTCTTTGTTGTGACATTTTCCATATCTGGTTGCCTTTGCCTATATTTCTCTTTGAATATCTTTGGGGCTGCCTTTTTTGTATTGATTAATTTGGCTTTTGACTTTGCATAAATATTGCACCATATCAAATCTCTCTTTTTTTCCCATGTCTATATTTATTTCTTATACTTTTCAAAAATCCCTAGGTTTTGTTGTTTTTTTTTTGGTCTACATAATGTTTTTCACAAGTCTGTCGTATTAATGAACACAACTTTTTATCTGAGTCTTGTGACAGCTTTTCTTGTGGAAGAATTTTTCTCTCCTCTAATTTCTCCCTGGATCTTTTTGTATATATTGTATCTGAAAATTTTGGGCTTTTTGCATTAGAGTAACAATGCATAATTTCTTTCTTATCCTCAATAGTCCACTCTATCATCTTTATAGCTATTTTTTGGCTTGCCATGTTTTTGTGATTTTTGTGGACTGCTGCTTCTTTCTACCATAGGTGGAGCATCCTCCCTCTGGGCCTGGCCTAGCCCTATTGTAGGAATGTTTCTATACTTTGATGATTCTACACTGTCATATTTTCCAGTCCTGGCTCCAGTGTGCTACCAGGATTGGGCACTTTTTTATCCTGAGTCTTGTGTACCCAGCTATCTTATTTAATTTTTGAACTATTTCTATCCATGATATATGCTATATAAAATACAGTCTATATATCAGTGTCATCTTGCTGAGATATTGTGAAAAACAGGATCCACCTCATGAAGGTACTCACCAAGACTTGAGGATGAATTTAGTTTCAGCAATATGACTCTCCTTTGCTTGTTGACTTATCATCTCTCCATTCAGTCTACATAAGTTGTCTGATGATTCTCTAGTACCTTTTGATAATCCTAAACATTCCAGATCATCTGCATACAGACTATAGAACACCTCAGATTAAAATGTTTGGTCTGAAAGATACAATCTAAACAAGAAAGAGCCTATGACAGAGCCCTGTGGGACACCCTGACTGTAACCAAGAATTTCACATGTCCAATTGCTCTATGATAATTGCCATGTCCTATTTGTAAGCCATGCAGCTATCCATCTTTTCAAGAGTACATTGATACCTAATTGTTCTAATTTATTAATCAGTGTTTTGTGTATGACACTGTCAAATGCTGAGATTAAGTCTATATAAATTACATCATAGTACACTGTTTCATTCATAGCCATTATTATATTGTTATAGAACATCCAGTTACAGGTGATAATAGATCTATTTTCAACATATGCTTGCTGATATATGATTTCAAGCCCCAACCTATCCAATTCTGACAATAACTTATCCAGTATTACCTTCTCCATTATTTTTCCACAATACAAAATTAGACTTAAGGCTCTGTATGACTCTTGGTTTGTCCTGCTTCCCTTTCTCTTAAAGACAGGTTTAATGAGCATTCAGGAGAGAAAGTCTGAAAGACTTTCTTTCCTGGACTTCCAATAATATCTCCAGTGAAACTATTATAATGGGTATCACAAACATCAATTGGCAAAATATGATCACTGTTCCCCAACAGATAATATTCACCTTAATGGCTTCACATAACTTATTACCAACCCTACCAGAATGCACAATAACAATCAACTAGGTACAACTTTAGACTGGATCCTAGTAATGATCCACCTAAATACTCCATCTCGTATACTCTTCCAAATACCCTAAGTAACCACTCACCAGCCTATACCTACAGAACTCTTCCTTATATGCCTAAGATCCCACACCTATAACATTTCTGGAAACCTAACCAAATTCAACCAACAGCTTTCTGTAGTGTTCTAAAAGCTTCAAACTGGACCCCACTGAAAGCACTACCACTGGATGATGCTATAAATCATTTAAATAAAACTTTCTTAGATACTCTCAATAGCTTAGCTCCTCTTTGAACCAAAAGGACTAAAACAAACCATGCACCCTGCCTTGCCTTAGGAAATCCACTAAACAAATATTACTTAACTAGAGATTGAGCCTGGAAAGAATGGCAAAGAACAAAAAAATGAAACAAACAGATAAAATACAAACACCTATGCAATCAAGCAAAAAAAAAAAAAAAAAAAAAAAAAACTAGCCATTGCTGACAAAAAAAATATTTTGCACAGCAATTAACCTGGTAAACTAACAACCCTAGAAAATTTTGGAAATCTAATCTATATCAATGCTCCTTTGCCTGGGACATCTCAAAATCCCTCACCAGCTCCAGACAAAGAGCCATCTCAAATGGCTGACATGTTTAACTCCCACTTCATAGATATTATACTAAAACTTATAAACCTTTCCTCACCTAACACCAGCTCTAACTCCACATAAAATGCAACTCATACAGACTCTTTAAATAGTTATCCCATCTCAAACTCCTCCCCCACTCCCAACCACTCCTGCATAACCAGGCCCTCAACAGCCACTTTCTCTCTACAATCAGTTCCTACCTTACTAATACAAAAGTTTCTTATAAAACTAAAACAACGTTCCCCTTCTGCTGACAATCATCCATCAGAATATCTAAAACTCGACACAGAAGCAATAGCCTACCCTGGCAGCATCCTGATCAATTGATCCGTCACTGAGTCCTATGTCTCCAAGTTCTGGAAAAAAATCATTTGCTTGCACAAGGGGGGAAAAACAATGAACTATCAAACTACTGACCCATTTCTATCCTATCCCCTCTATCTAAACTACTAGAAAAGTGTATACACATATGACTAATGAACTTTCTCTTAGCCAACAATCTTCTTACATCTACTCAACATGGTTTTTGGCCTATACATATTACCACTACAGCATTATTTTCCTTCACAGATACTGTAAAGAAAGCTATGGCCAATGGCCAATTAACATCAGTAATCTTACTAGACCTATCAAAGGCATTTGGTACGGTGCCTCATTCTAAACTATTACAAGAACTCTCTTTACTAGGTTGCTCCCAAACTACTCAAAATGGTTCTTCAACTATTTAACTGAAAGGCAACAATGTGCCAAATGGCAAACTAGCCTATCCAAATACCAGGTAAACAGTACTGGAGTCCCCCAAGGGTCTATTGTATGACCCCTGCTCTTCAGTATATTCATTAACAACCTTCTTACTGCCTCTCTCCAAAGCACACTCATCCAATACACTGATGACTCCACTATTATCTCTACATCCAAAACCCCCCACCATCCTTTAGCAATTACACAAGATGCCTTTACCTCTGTCAAAAGTTGGCTAAACAATGTACAACTGCTACTTAACCTAAATAAAACTAAGCTTGTATTGTTCTCTCCAAAGCTATTCTCACATGAATTCAAAATATATTCACAGAACAAAACTCCAATTGAAATTGTAATGCAGGCAAAACCTCTAGGTATCACTATAGACACTAAACTTACCTTCGAACAACACATACTTAATACAATTAAAAAAAACACAACAGACTTGGCAAAATTCACAGATGCAAACAGTTCATGGATGCTTCTTCTAAAATAACAATAGCTAATACCCTACTACTCCCCTCCCTTCTTTATGAGGCCCTTATTCTTAATAGTCTTTATACAGCCCTAAAGAACAAACTACAGTCATGCTATCATAAAACTGCCAGATTTGCAACTGGTGTACCAAATTACCCCCACCATTGTTTTGCCCTCAAAAAACTAAATTGACTAGAGTTCCCTCAATACCTGAATTTAGCACAACTCTCTCTAACTCATAGAATAATCTATAATCTCGACAGCTGCCCTGCCTTAAAACTTATCTTATAGTCTTACAACCAACCCAGAAATCTCCACTCCACTGACTACTTCTACAAGTATACAACCCACCAAAAGAGATGGGCAAAGCCTCTACTGCTATGTCATTGCTAAACTTTGGAATACCCTACCTCCAAATAACAGTGCCATTGAATCCCTTAAGACCTTCAGATTTACAATGAAAGACTGCTACCTCAACTCCCACATTTGCTCATGCACTAAGCAACAACTAACAGACTTAATGTATCTCCCAATCCACTTCTCCTTACACCCATCTTGTCACTTCACACCTATCTTTTAACCTATCAAATAGCATCTATGCTATAGTCTATTACCTGTCTCATGTCCTCTTTTAAGCTTTCCTGAACCACTAACAACTCTTTTCCTAATCTCCACAACACCTCCTTTGTTCTTACACTACCATCTTCATAATTTCCTCTTATACCTAGTTATAATTGTATTCATCAACGTCTGCCTTATCTCTCACCATAATCTTTCTGCTCTTCATCTTAATCTAACTTCTCACACTAATCTTTCTATCATCTCTTATCTCTCAATAACTCCCTACTTCTTCTACTACTTCTAAAATTTTTGCTGTCCCCAACATTCAATTCTTACTAACTACTGTCCTTATTATGTACAAATTCAACAAGCTCTATTTCCTCAATTTGACTGTGTGCTAATCAAGATAAAATTCTAATTGAGTTATTGATCTTTATTGCTACAAACCACCACAGATGGTAAATTTGTCTTATATGTAAACCATGCAAGCCCTTATTTGATTGTATGTTTTGAAAATACTGTGCTATTAATCTATGTCTACACTGTATGTTAGCATGTTAATGTTCTTGTTTAATTGTTTAATTGTTTCAGCTTTTATTACTGAACATTGTACTGTGAAGCTTTTCTCCCCGGGCCTCCACTGAAAATGGGTTCCTGACCAAGTCAGACTTTCCCAGTCACCAAATGTCAATAAATAAATAAATTAGTTAATTAATTTATCCAACCTCAAGGAATCTCCCCATATTTATATGACTTAGTAAATAATGGATATAATGGTACTGTAAGTTCTTGCTGATGTGTTCTCAGGTCATTATTACTAATTCTGTCTCCTCCCATTTCTTTGTTTTGATCTAGTTTGTGCAGTTCTTTTTTAATATAATCTAATTTGATTCCAGTTTTTGCAGTTATCTGGAAGTCATTAGGCCAACTTATCACCTGCTATGTGGAGACAAACTGTTTTGTATAAGATTTTGTAAATATATCTAGAATCTGTTGTGTCTGAGACTAAATGTTAGAATCTAAACACAATTTATCAATTTGTCTTTACTCCTTCCACATCTTATGTATCTATAAAAAGGTTTCCTATTATGTTCAATATCTTTATATATATTTTCTTCAATTTTTTTCTTGATCTTGTCTTACACTATGCCTAATTTGTTTGTCCAGCTTGTTTATTTCAGTTTTCAAAGTTATAGTTTGACTTATCTTCAATTTCTTATATTTTTTCTCTCACCACAATTGGGTATCTTGCTCTTATGGAAATATATCTCTCTGACATTTTATGCCTAGGTCCTGATGTTAAACATTCTTTTGCACTCAAACAATTTCTCTTCCAAAACTTTACACATTCCATCTGCAGTTTATCCACTGAAAACACCACTACAGTTAGTTTTACATAGTGACTGTTTTGCATATAATCTGTAATTAATCTTCTGTACATTGGTTTAGATTTCAGTTTGTCAGAATATTCTAGCAACAAATTAACCTTTATAACCCCCCATGATCACTGCACATCAACAGTGGTAAAATTTTATTTGAATTAACAGCGATTTCTTTAGGAACGCAAACAATGTCTAGTATGTTTTGTTCCCTGGTAGTTTTTTTTTTTTTTTTTTTTTTTTTTTTATAATCTGAAGCATATATTGTAAATAATTTCCTTACTAATGCTGTTGAATCAATATTATTCAGATTTGTTTCTGATAAATTTAAGCCCCCATCTAATATTATTCTTCCCTCCTGTGTTTCATGTAAGAAATGTATGAATTCCTCTAGGTCATTAGCACTTGACTTTGGCAGTCTATACACTCCAGCAATTGTCATATGTTCTAGGGTTGTCTTTATTGTCACACTTACACAATCTGTAGTACTGGTGTCATCACTGAACATGTAATAATCACAGGTTTCATAACTATCTTTAATTCCTTAAAAACAAACACCGCTGAGCAAAACAAATTGATTTATTTATTCCAATAATGGATATGAATATGAATGGCTTTGTTTTGAAATGCCGTACTGTTTTATGATGGTGTATAGGAATTTTATATATGACTTTTTTACATGATATTTTTAATGAGCCATGTACCTTTAAATAATGGACAGGATTTTGGCGCCATTTTGGCTTTTTAAACTGATGTTTACAGACAGTTTAGTTGTATAGGTCTGAAGAAGCTCATGCGAAAGCGCTCACCTCTTTTTATTAATAAACCTGCTTTTTACATACCTCGCCTGCACTTGGATTATTTACATCATTGGCTATTGGATTTAGGAGCTACTTGTGATTTAAATGAGACTGCAATCCTCCATTGTTTTGCTCAGCGGTGTTTGTTTTTAACTATTTATCTTTGAGCTTGTTGTTCCGTTGAGCATTCACTCCACTGGTCCTCTTTATTCATTATATCTTTAATTCCTATCACAATACCTCCACCTGATTTTTTGTTAGAATGTCTGTTACAGTAAAAACATTTTATACATACCCTAACAGAACTAGTTTCCAATCATTGTTCTTTAACCATGTTTTACAAACAATAACAACATCGATCTTGTGGAAATGTAGCAAATTTTCCAATAAAAAAGAAGATACCCTTTAAATCAATCTGGGTACATTCCATGTTAAGATTATTGGTCTTTCTAAGTTTGTACCTTAACCTTTCATTTACTTCTGAGCACATTCCAGGCTGATTGTCTCTCTCGCTTTCACATCTGCAGGTATCCAAATTCAGGCAATTGTACCCCACCATAGATCCTGTTTTCATATATATTTCAAGGAAGGACTGGACAATAGAAAAGAGAATCATGTTTGTTGTAGTAGAATTTGTGGGTTCCAGCACCGAGAAAATTTACAAAGTAGGGAACAAATGATTTAGCCAGTTTCATAGATCTCTCTCTCAGGGAGAGACTATTTCTTCATGCCACTTGATTTTTTTATTGTCCAGGTTACTTTTTTTGCTTGTAAAGCTACCTCTTATATTATAATTCATTAACGTGACATATGTTTATTTGAGAAAGTCTTCAAACAGTAAAACATAACTAACAGAACATTAAAGGGATATGACAGGCTGAAAGGGTGTCATTCAGTTCCCATCATCCCTCAGAACACATCCTACTGAAATTTATATTATTATGTGTTCAAACAGTTTTACCTAATTATCATACATATGCAGTTTGGGCCATGTTATTTACTTTAATGTGTTCTGTTGCATTACCTGTTGGTGAGCTTTTGGTGTCCTTATGTTGGAAGCACATTATCCTCCTTCCTGAAGTTGTTTTAATATGGATTTCTAAGGTTAAAACATATCAAGCTGGAGGTGATCATCAAGTTATTCTACACAAAGGTGGGGATCTGTTACTTTGCCTGGTAGATTGGTGCTTCACATTATGTACCCTTTGCAAACATTATAAATTTGGAGATTTTTTTTTTCCACTAATAATTGCCATATAACACCAAATGACCTAGACTTACAGTTACATAATGCGTTAACACATCAAGGTCTTACTGATACTGGGTACTCCTCTCATTCTTTCAAAATGGTGGGGGGATACAGACATAGCCCAACAAGGCAAATTAGGATGGGTAGATGGCCTTTAAAATCTTACTTGACATGCATCCATTAAGTTCTACAATCTATTTAGTGTTTTTTTATGTTTGTGACATTTTCTTTCTTTCTTTCTTTCTTTCTTTCTTTCTTTCTTTCACTCAGAACAGTTTCATATAATTATTCTGGGGCATTCCCTTGTTTGCCAACCTTCTTTAAGGGCAAAAAACAATAAAGGAGGTGATAACTCAGGTTTGAAGTGTTATTCATTTATAGTAGTATGGAAACGAGATGCAAGTTTAAAGTTTGGACAATTTTTAACCACTTTATTCCAGATCCTTAGTGTGTTAGGTCAGTTTCAGGCCAGCTGATTCAACAGAGTCTACCTCTCCAGTGAACTTTCTTCCTTCTATTCTCTTCTTTATCCTTCTGAGAACAGTCTATCTACTTATTTCTCAGCATCTTTTGCTTTATCTTCCAAAGTCTCATCCCATGACCTATCCCACATTAATTTCCATTGCTTACAGACAATTTTGATCCATGACCCATACCAGAGCAGTATTACATGTATCATTCCTGGGCTTGTTTTTTGATAGCTAAACATATGTTATGCCATTTAAGCTTTTGATATTTCAAACAAAGAACTAAGCTTCAGTGAGAGGTATAATTATATATTATATTCATTGACCACTCAACATACAGATTAGCAGCTAAATTATATTAAGCCCTGAATATTTTAAACAAGGAGCATGGCTACAGTGAGAGTCATTATTTACAATGAAAAGTGGTCCTGGTAATGATCATGCACAATAGTTGCTAATCCAGTTTGGCAATTAGTATATATTGCCAAATGCAATTACCATTAGATTTAGTAATTAGTATGATGAGGTTATTATTTCTTTACTTTGTGGAAAGGCTATGACTTTTACCCTAGTATATTAAGCACAACTTCATCCTGCATACCCCAACCATCCCTCGTTGCTCAGTCTAAAACTTTACTTTCATCTTCTTTCCTTCTACATCTTTATGTTCAAGAGTCTGGACCAATCACAAGGCTCTCATTACCCTTCCTTCCCTATATTATCCAAAGGTCCAGACTCTCAAATGGTTTACATTTTCTTTTTTCCCAAATTTCCTTGGTGTACTCCTTCTTTTCCATCCTCTTTCCATTTGTCAGTTGCCACGTTTCCATTTTGCACATCAGTATTACATTTCCTTCTATTTGAATAATAGAATGAATAGTAATAACACCCATGAGGCCAACTACAAAATGACTGACATTCTTACTGGATTTTTTTTTAAATATCCCTCCTCTGCTTTTCATTTTTGATTATCCACTTATTCTTTAGTCTGACAGTACCTACTCTAATACCACCTTCCTTTCTGTCATTGTTCTTGTTAATAATTCTTCTCTTTAACTGCCTCTTTAAAGGATGCACTATTCTGCAACTCCTGCCTAAGTATATCATTTCATATAAAGTATAAATCATCAAGCAGACTCATGATTTGCATTCTGTGCAAAAACAGATTAAGGAATAGAAAAGCAGAAAAACAAGCCAGAAACATCAAGAATGCAAAGACAGTAGTAAGTGTCAAGTGCTTATTCATGTGAATGTAAAATATATACACCTGTATTATGTGACATTAGTTAGAGAGTTCCAGTTAAGTCAATTCTTCATAATGTTGATATTGAGAAAAACACGGGGGTGGTTTATGATGAAGTGAAACTGGAAAAGTATGTCATTCTCTAACTGTTGGGAACAGATGGTAAAGAGAGTTTTCCTTTCTCCTTTTCTCATATATATTTAAATTTATATACTATAAAATTCCCAAACCTGGCAGCTCTGTATGTGCAATATACATGCATTTTCAGAACTAGAAAAAAAAATCAAAAAGCATTCAACATTTTGTTCATACAAAAAGTCAAAACATTTTTTGAGCAAACGTAAAATTGCAGAAAAGGTATGATGAAAATTATTTCCAGAAATTTCAACAGATGTGTAATGAAGCTGTTTTTGTTCTTCCTGATTTAGTCCAATATAGAGTTTAATGCATTATTGAAAACTGGTATATCAAAAGAATTGGTACACACAAAAACATTCTCCTTAAGTGCTGTCAGCTCAGATTCAAAGGACAACAATGGGACGCTATTATTAAATGCTAAACTTCTCTGTCCTTTTCTCCCTATTTATTGCCCCTGCTATAAGTAAACAACAGCAGAGCATTTAAAATATGTTAAATTGATTGTTTCTCTCCACTAGAACAGTACCTTACTGCACTGTGGTGGTTTCACTTTCAAAAAACTTTTATCCCTCCCTGAAAAAAGTCTCCAATTCATTGATGTGATCAAGGCCACTGAATGAAGATAGATTTCTGGGCAGTTCCCTCCACAAACTGACATCACCATGACCATCCTAAAAAACCCACCCATGCTGTGATGTCACAGCTCACTGGTCCTTCCACTACCCATGCAGGAAATAAACGCTAGAACAGGGAAACAGTACATGAGTCAGGTCTCCTGCTGTGAGCTGTCAATCACAGTAGGTAGCAACTCAAATTATCCTTAGGATTTTGATAGCTAGGGAAGTTAGGTGTGAAGGGGGATGGGAGTTGAGACAAAGTAGTACAATTCATGCTTCACAAAAACACTGCAGCTTAGCCATTCTAAAAAGAGCATCAGTAAAAAGCACTTTGAAAGTCTGTTCTGTGGCATTTGCACTGTTTTTGTTTTAAGTAGTCATTGAACAACATGAAATGTTACTTAAAACTAATGGACTGAAAGGCAGTAGTCTATGCATGCAAAATCAGTGCAGTGACAGGAGCTTTAGGAAGAAAAAGGCCTGCATAATTTAACTTTTTACAGATGAGCACTGCATTGTGGGATACCTAGAGGCAGACTAAATAATCAGATTTACTTCAAGATGCCAGACCCCATGTGGTCAAACTCAGAAATTACATATATAAATATTTAAAAACCTGTAAATAGACTCAGAGTGGTGTTAAAATGTAGGAAACACCAAACCATGAGGAAACAAACATGTTTTTTTGAGTCTGTGAGTGCAGTTCTCCTTTAAGCAGTCCTATTTGAAAGAATCTAGTGGGAAAGAGTGTCCACATTGCAACTGCTGTCTAATTAGAACACTGATCATATGACTGTAACTAGAAAAAACAGTGACATGTGTGATGCCCCTGCACTGGCCAGTAATCAGGAAGCCTCAGTCCTCACCACTAGCACCAGTAAGGGATGTACACATTAGAAGATGACAAGTACATACACAGTAAAGTACAATTTCCCTTAAGAGCACACATAGATCACAGTCAGCCTGGGGCTGTTTTCTCCCTCTTTCTCCAGATCTCTAATAAGACTCCCGACTGGCACAGTTATACGGTTAAGATCTCAGCCGACTGGCCAGGCTAAGACCTCCAGCGGCCTCTCTGTCCAACCAGCAATTCGTGTCCCTGCCCAAGTAGCTGACACACAGACACACACACACACACACACACACACACACACACACACACACACACACACACACACACACACACACACACACACACACACTTTGAGATTTGATTGTTATACAAAAACACACACACACACTGGGAAAGGCTGGCACAGGTTTAATAGCTAAGACCCCTTCTGCCCAGACTATAAGGTGGTACCAGCTGCCACCAGCCACACTTACTTATCAGCTACTATAAGGCCCTTCCCAAAGGGTGCTCAATGTTACTGTGTTATGTTACTATTAATCCAAATGGTAAGTGTGACCAAGACTTTCAAGGCTATTTAGAAGTGGCCTGTCAGTGTCACCAGATACATATGCAAGTTCTCTAAGATCTTAAATATCTCTAAACAAACCAACCATAATTAAAAGGTTTAAATATATTTAATAATAAATAATAAAAGAACAAGACAATACACAAACAACACAGTAACTACAGAGTTCAGAATCACAGGAAATATTTTAAAACAACATTGCAGGACAGTCTCAAATAAATACAGAACACATCTAAACTAATATGTACTATATTCCTAACTATCTCTACAAGAAACTATGCCCTAAATAACTTACTTACAGAGCAAGGCGAATGTAGTGCTGATGATGAGTGTATGTTTCTAGATCCAAGATAAAATACAAAATGCACAGACTTTCTCTGAGAAAGTTCTTAAATTAATAATCAACACTACTGTTGTGTCAGCCTGGATGGCATCACTCTTTGTCACCTGCTTTCAGTTCCCAGGCCAACAGAAACTAACATAATTTTTAGCATCTGTATGTGAGAAATACATATCTCTCAGAAGTACAGCTGCTAGGAAGTCACAGAGCAATAAAAACACTTTACACTTAAACCTAGTAATTATTTCTGTTTCAAGACAATAGAAAGAAACCTCTAGCTCTAGACATCATGTGTCCTTACTGCATTAACTAACTTTTATAGCACTTTATAAAACACTTTTAATTTCAACTTATTTTCTTGAAGTTTTGCAAGTTAACTCTGCATATTCCAGCCTCTACTATTAAAACATACATCTGCATAGGTATACAGTTTATATACATTTCTGTTCTTTTCCAGTAGAGTACATTGTGATTACATTCTGGAAGTTCAGTACATAACATACAGTTCTGCAACAGCATTTTAATATGCACCAAACATATAGTTCTCTTACATTTATAAGACAAGCATATGAATCATATTAATATTCACAAATGACATATGATTATTTATAACATTCCAGATAGCTGGGCTGGCAGTGTCACATTTCTATGTAAATCATATTAATATTTTCAAGTGACATATAATTATTTACAAAATTCCAGATAGCTGGACTGGCAGTATTTCCCTGGTGTCACAACATGTATTTCATCCTCACAGCTCTGTCATTACCTCTGTTATATTGTAGTTGTGTAGCTGACACAAATACCAGCAAGTGCAACCATAGTCAGTGAATCCCAATGTTTTATAACAGAAATTGTGTATTTAATCTGAGAAAGATCACTGAGCAAAATATTTTTTTGAGTTCCTGAGAGCACAACTGAAATTTGAATAAGTTCTGATAAAATACCACCACTGGTTACAGCTATAGGTAATTAGGCATACATTTTGAAAACTTCTGGAGAGTAGCTCACAGCACATAGTTTAAACCTTCAGTATGTCTTTTTGTGGTGAACAACTCTGTTACAAAGTCCTCAAATGTGTGGAGCATGACTTCTGCTTCATGTTCTTGAGAGTCTGCAGCAATTTTTCTCATTCTGTCAAAGGAGACATTTGGTGCAGTGTATTCATCTAGAACATGTGCCTTACTGTTGCAGATAGGTGGTATACCAGATAGGTGGAGATTGGTATACTTTGTAACTCAACAGAATCTTAAAATAAAACAGGATGCTTTAAAAAATTGACTGCTACTGTTTAAATAATTTAGGAAAGAAACTTGAATGGTGATGTTCGAGAATACTGATCTGAGGCAAGTCATTCTATTACTTCAATTTAACATCAGACTAGAATCCCTCTGCCACCTCTGTTTGGTACTGATGGAACCTTTGCTGTTTATCTGATATCCAAACTCTAGAGAACCTTTCCAGAAGCTGATGACACTGTGAGCATACACAAACAGAACAATGAATATGGGTGCATAATCTTGATCAAAAGGTAAAGGACATAACATGGTCATTATTTAAACTACATTAAGTTAAGATTATGGTTACCGTCTAGGAGTTTATCTCATAATAAGTCAGCATAAAAACAAATACAAAAATATGCCATTCTGGAATATACAGCAAGGTGTTACTGATCAATGTAGGTATTAAGACAGTTATTTTACACTAACATGTATTGACATGCTGTGCTGAAAGAATCTTATGTTCTCTTTCTTTTTTTCCCCCTTTTTTTTTCTTGACAGAACAAACCTAGATCTTCTGTTTCAGAATATGATTCCGAAGTACTGTCTGGCATGATTTCAGGAAGAATGGATATAATTTGAATGGAAAGGTTCCAATGACTTTCATTGTTCCACACATTTGTCATTACAATACTAAGAGACTACACCGAGTAGACAATGTAGCTCAATGCAGGTAATGAGCTATTGTCTTTAAGCATTCTCCTCCATGATAACACAAAATAATGCCAAGCTGTGATTATTTAAATGATAACAACACTAACAGGTATGTATAATGATAACATGAAAAAAATCTCTTTTATTCAGTTCATGTCAAGAGTGTATTGTAATATAGATTTGATATTTTCAAACTAATTATATATTTTATAGAATGTTATTCATAAAACAAGTATAGATTTACTTGTATACTGTTTTTTTTTTTTTTTTACTGATGATACCCATTATTGGTACCTGAGGATTTTACCATTACTAAGCCTCACTATTAAAGTAGTCCAGTCATAACTCTATCAGCCCGGTGCAATATATTGGGACTTCATCAATTCAACCAAGTTTGTAAGAGATGAGGACAATGCTTTCTCAGCACAAAGACTGATGTGAACCACTGTTTCTGCTTCAGCATTCAGCAGTCACACTTCTTCTGCAATACCATGTGTTCTTACTTCAAAATCAGCAATAATCTTACCAAGGAAAGCCACAGAAAGAGCCTTTCCACATTTACTCAACCATGATTGGGATGGGAGACACGGCCTACTCCCCATATCTAGATACAACCAGCACCCGATATTTGGAACAGAGGAACATCACCATCACCCTGAATCTTATCAACATTTCTGCTCTCCAGGTCATATTACATATTTCTAAAGAACTGTAGCTTATACCTCCTTCTCAGGAATAAAGGGGGCTTACTTCAAAGATTACCATTTTTCTTGAATGTATAAACCCTTATCATCATTATATATTACTAGTATAATACCTATGTCTTTTTTCTTTTTCTTTCATTACGGTATGAAAGCCTATGCCTAACTAATCCTAAAACTCTAACTCTTTGACTTTGGAAGGAAAACCCATACCTCTTCTCGATCTACCTTACTGTCCCAGTTTATCCTTACCCCTTTTACCCTTCCTCACATATTTCCTCAATTAATGTTAGTCCTTAACTTTGATGTCCTGTAACAACCACCTAATATGTAAATGGAAGAGGTACTATTTCATGTTTCCTGATGGAGTCTATTTGGCCTGTACTAGAATAGACACCTATCTTTCAGGTTTCGGTGGTGCATTTATGAACCCCCATACCTTATCTTTCTTAGTCATTCTAATATTAATATACCACCTAACTTTCTCAATTACTAAATCGATATTAGTCCTTTTCCAAATTAAGTAAAGTATAATATGGGACCACACAATAACAGAAGACTGTACCATATGCATCAAGAGCAGAATATCTCTTAATAATGGTTGAGAAGAGAGGAGTTTTTAGCTATAGCTCCATTGTACAAGTGAATGACAAGCAGCATATGTCTTCAGTTTCAATAAAAGCATATTCAGCATGACTTTTATATTAAATTGTAACATAAAACCTTTCTTTTGAAGTGTTCCCTTTTCAAGGGATGGCCATCATATTCTTAGTCGGCGTTATTATAAAGCATGAATAACACCCAAGTATTCATACAGGGTATCATGATATACTAATTAAATTCTTACTTCACACATTTCATTGTATAAAACTGACAGCTATCATGTTTTTGAAACTTTAATACATGCACCACAATTTAAATAAACATATAAGATCAAGAACCCCACTCCTTTACAAAGAAAATATTGACTATTGAAGAACCACACTGTAGAACAAACCAAACCTCACACCACAAGTTCCAGGTCAGATTCATTCACTCAGTTTAGTACACAGACTGATTTATTAAAATAAAAAAATAACTTCTGCAGTAAAAATTAACAACAAAACTTCAAATACTTATACCATTAAGAGCAAGTAACACTTCTCTTGGGCCTTGACTTTCAAAAAAGCCTTTTCAGAGTACATCTTTATGCTGGTAAGCATATGGTTAAATATATGCATTTGATCGATTAAATAATCATCCAGTTAAGAATTCACTAAAAAGGCCAACTAAAAAGGTTTATTTATTTATTATTTATTGGCATTTGTTTATAGGGAAAGTCCGACTGGGTAATAAATAACCATTTTCAGCAGAGACCCATGGAAAAAAGCTCCAGAGAGTAAAACATCATAGAAAAAAAAAGGTATAAAGGTAATTAAAAAAAAAAAAAAACATTTATATATACAGTTTGATAGTGTAATACTGGTATATAAACCCTGTGTCTTGAAAAAGGTGGCTTAATCTTGATAGAGGCCTGTTGTCTAGGCTGGAAGTTTTGTTTGAGTTTCCTGTGTTTCTGGCAGCCATTTTCTGCTGATTGTTTTCATTATTATTGAGAGTAACAAGGCCTCCTGTCCTTCTGTAGTACGAGTGATTGGGTAATAGCAGGGGCTGAGTAGTAATATGATGTTCTAACTCTTCCATTCTTACTGGCATATAAACCCTGTGTCTTGAAAAAGTTGTGCTTGTATTGCTCAGGCTGTGGATTGTATTGCATTACTGAAACTAAGTGGAAATTCCTTAAGATTCCAAGAGCAGGATAAGTTATTTCTTACACGTATTTCACTAAACTGCACTTCTGAAAAGCTTATAACTGTGCTATACAGTTGATCTGCTACATTTTGCTCTGTTATAAAGCTTTTTTTATTGTTTCACTGCATTTATGTACTGTTTTATATTGTTTTAACCGTATTTTTCATTGCTATATACTGTTTCATTACTCTGATTACATGTTTACTGAATTACTTAACTGTAAACTGAGAGTTGTATTTTCTATTTGTGAGTGCTCTATCCGAGCTTTTCTGTGCATTTTTGATTTTTTGAGGTTTCTGTGTTCTACAGCTAGGAACTGTAATAGTGTGCATTACTATAATTGACTGGTTACAGTTACAAGCATTCTCTAGAGTCTGCTTGCTCCTTGATCTGTTTAAAACTTTCATTTAGTGGCTTCAGCTAGGAACTGTAATAGTGTGCATTACTATAATTGCATTTTTATTTAATTACTAAATTGTAAACTGCTGTTTCATACTGTGACTTGTATTTTCCCTTTGTGGGTGTTCTTTCATTGCTTTTAAAGTGAGGTTTCTGTGTTCTGCTCAGGTGGCATACTATTGATAGAGGCCTGTTGTCTAGGCGGGTAGTTTTGTTTGAGTTTCCTGTGTTTCCTGCAGCCGTTTTCTGCTGATTGTCTTCATTATTATTGAGTGTAACAAGGCCTCCAGACCTTCTGTAGTACAAGTGATTAGGTAATAGCAGGGGCTGAGTAGTAATTTGTTCTTCTAACACTTCTATTCTTACTGGTATATAAGCCCCGTGTCTTGAAAATGTTGTGCTTGTATTGCTCAGGCTGTGGATTGTATTGCATTACTGAAACAAAGTGGAAATTCCTTAGGATTCCACAAGCAGGATAAGTTATTTCTTACACTTATTTCACTGAATTGCACTTCTGACATGCTTATAATTGTGCTATACAGTTAATCTGCTACACTTTGCACTGTTATAAAGCTTTTTTTATTGTTTCACTGCATTTATGTACTGTTTTATACTGTTTTAACTGTATTTTTCATTGCTGGATACTGTTTCATTATTCTAATTGCATGTTTAGTGAATTACTTAACTGTAAACTCCTTTTTCATACTGAGAGTTTTATTTTCTGTTTGTGAGTGCTCTATCCAAGCTTTTCTGTGCATTTTGGATTTTTTGAGGTTTCTGTGTTCTACAGCTAGGAACTGTAATAGTGTGCATTACTATAATTGTCTGTTTACAGTTAAAAGCATTCTCTAGAGTCTGCTTGCTCCCTGATCTGTTTAAAACTTTCATTTAGTGGCTACAGCTAGGAACTGTTATTTTTCTCACCCACCCTCCCTAGTGTTGTGGTGTTGTTATACTTGGAGGCTTTGCAGTTGCCCGCCCATACTGTACATTTGATCTGTGACTCTCCTCCCAGTCTAGTGTCATTAGTTAATTCAATCTAATAGAGAACATTTGTGAAGGCCAACCCACTCAGATTCTTAACGTTGAATTAACTTCTGTTCCAGCTTTCGCCATTTCCACTTTACTGAAAAAAAATTTCTAAGCTTGCTTCCCCCCTTTCCTGTGGCAGGTCTTGTCCAGATATGGATTTGCTGTGTCCAGGATTGTTTGTGAGCGCCTGAGCCCTGCCAGCCCCCCCCCCCCCACTTAACTAGGGTTAAACTATTCCTGGCGCCATAAAGTCTGTTCTTCAAATTTTCCCTTTCAACTAGCCAGCTTTTTAGTTTTAGCACTTAAATCTGTTTCTTTGAGCTCAGCACTTGTTCAGAACTCATTGTAAGCACTAAATACGTTACAAATTACTACAGCACTCAACTTTCCTTACTTGTCTAGAGGAAAACAGTTTTCAGTATTTAATAAATAAGCACCTATGCAGACATGTCTAAAGGTCAGCTCACGGTGTTTTCTCCTGTCTACTTGATGAATCTGGGCATCTTGGGACAATGCAGCAATTGCCTCATGTACACAGGCAACCCTCTCCTCCTACCACCCAACACTACGACCAGTGAGAGATGCACTTATATAGCAAAACTGGAAGCAAAGCTCTCTTCACCAAAGACTGGACTAGACAGTCAAGAGGAGAAGGTAAACACTTGCACCGCACCGGACTCATCACATACTCCCTCAAAACCTACACCACCAAAACACACACACAGAAGCACAAAACACACACCTACATTTGCGGAGGCTCTCAGTAAAAATCTGCCCAAACAACCGAGACCTCCAAAGCAGAAATGCAAGCAACCTCCAGCCCTAACACAACCCAAATGACACATAGCCCACTTACTCAGTGTGCCACTCAACCACAGCCCATAAGGCATAACGTACCCAACACTCTAGTCATAGGTGACTCTATAGTCAGGTACACTGATGTTCCACTCACCAGGCTAAACAAGGAAAAAGTTACTGTCAGCTGCCTGTCAGGTGCCAGGATCCGCGACATAACACACGCACTCAGGTCACTCCACAACAAGTACAAATATGACTCTGTCATTGTCCATGTTGGTGTGAATGACCTGAGATGTACCTCCCTGGACTACATGAAAAGAGACATGGAGGAGCTCTCTGATCTTGTAGCCCAGGCAGGTATGACCCTAGCCCTGAGTAGCATCCTGCCATCACCCAGAATGATACCACAGTACAAGGACAAAATGATTGACTTTAACAACTGGCTAAGCTTCTGGTGTCATTCTAAAAGAATCCAGTATCTGTCTGCCTGGGATGACATGATCGACAGACCACGCTGCTTTGCCAGAGATGGCCTGCACCTGTCACCCTTGAGATTCCGGATACTGGCAAAGGCTGTTGCCATCCCTATAGTGCCTTTTTTAGGCAAGGTTCAAATGACAAATTCACCAACATAACAGGTACAAGCAAGAAAAATCTGAGGGTAATGCTACTCAATGCTAGAAGTCTAAACCTCAAAATGCACTCACTCGAGGCACTCCTTAAAATGGAGAACATTGACATCTGTGCAGTGACAGAGACCTGGTTCAAAGCTCCAGAGAGCACCCCTGCATTAGCAGGCTATAATTCATACCACACCTTTCGACCACCAAACCTGGACTGAAACACTAAAGGTGGAGGCGTGTCCATATTCATTAAGGATAGCCACACCTCCAAGCTAGTTGCTCAGCTTAATGCATCCGAGATTATCCAAGTTCAACTAACTCTGGGCAAAACCACAATCCAGATTGTAGCTTGCTACCGACCCCCCAGCATGCCCCAGGATTCCCACTCCTCTTTTCTTGATACACTGGAAAATATTAAGGTACAAAACAACACTCTAATAATGGGTGATTTCAACTACCCTACCATAAACTGGGAAAACTACTCATGACCAACTCTTTTGCTCAACATTTTCTGGAAATCATCAATTCCAATGCCTTGGATCAACTTATCCACACCCCCAGCAGGGGCAGCAATATCCTAGACCTGGTCATCACCAACATGGGTGACCGGCATTCCACACCAGAGGTCAGCTCCTCTTTGGTCAGATCTCACCACAAGCTAATCACCCTAGACATCCACATCCCGTTCCCACCCCCCCCATTAGGAAAACAACCATAAAAACTTTCTCCAAAGCCAACTTCACGCTTCTTAAGACAGAAGTGGCAAACTTCACGACACCCATGCAGCTGGACAATAGAGGTACTACTGCTGAATCCTAAACAAATGCACTTTATAAGCACTTACACAAGTGAATGGATCATGCTATCCCTAACAGAACCAAGATGCTATCCTCCAAGAAAAGGAAGCCAATCTGGTGGTCTTCTGCCATAAACAAACTCTACAACAGAAGAAAGAAACTGTTGCAAAAAAGAGTAAAATATCACATTTGGAAGAACTCCCTGGTCAGTCTCAGTAAGAAGCTGAGATCCCTCATAAAATCCTCCAAAGCTAGTTATGAAAACAAAATTGCCACTGATTTTAAAGACAACCACAAAGCATGCCATAGCTATGTCAAGAATCTCAATGGCAACACTCAGATCTGCTCTGAGTTACAGCTCAATGACAGTAAATATACAGAACCAACTGATATTGCCAGCATCCTGACAGATAAGTTCAGTGCTAACTTTAACCCCCCTCTCACCCCCCAAAGGGCCCATCTTTATACTGGACGAATACAAAGTTCCTGTAATCACGGCTGCACAGGTAAAAACCTCACTCTCCAAAGCCAAGAACACAGCATCCATTGGACCTGACAACATCCCAGGCTGCCTTCTACATTAACTACAGAATGAACTAGCACCCCACTTAAGTACCATGTTCAATCATAGCCTCATCTCAGGCTTTGTGCCCATTGAATGGCGCACCATGATGGTTATTCCATGCCACAAAGGGGGAGCCACAACAGACCCCAGGAACTACCGCCCCACTAGCCTGATGAGCCTGGTCTGCAAGGCCATGGAATGTATCATCACAGAACTCATAAACAAAGACATTGGAGATCTCCAAACTCTGGACCCCACACAGTTTGCGTTTGTAAAAGGCAGATCATGTCTCCTAAACCTGATAGACTTCTTTGAAGTAGTCACCAAAGCCATAGATGAGGGTAAGGTGGTTCACACAGCCTATCTAGATCTCACCAAGGCATTCAACACCATCTCCCACTGTGGAATTATGGATAAACTCATTAAACTAGATATAAATCCCTATGTCACAAGATGGGTTGCCAACTGACTTACTGACAGAACCCACTCTGTGAAAGTAGCAGACTCCAAATCAGACTTCAGATAAGTGACAAGTGGAGTACCACAGGGTTCAGTCCTGGGTCCTCTCTTGTTTGGTATCTACTTCTCTGAAGTACAGGCTAACACAGAAGGTCTTTGGCTAACTAAATGTACAGATGACTGCAAACTAGGAGCCATAATAGAAACTCCTAATGATGTGGATATCCTACAAAAGGGCCTCACTGAGACAGATGCCTGGTGTAAAGCCATGGTCTCAAGCTCAATGCCAAAAAGTGCATTGTCATCCCCTTTGGTAAAAACTCTGTACCCATGAACTACCACATAGGCGGTAGATACTTAACACTGAAAATGTTTTATGAGACCTTGGGACACAGGTGGACAGTAGTCTCTCCTTTGATAATCACATCACCACAGTGGTCAGGAAATCCTTCTACATGGCACATCTTATCACAAAAGTTTTCTCATCCAGAAAAATAGAGGTCATTGTTCCTCTCTACTCATCACTCATGCCCCTTTTGGTATGTACCTCACAAGACATCTACAACAACTGGAAAGGCTGCAAAAATACCTCACAATGTGGATTACTGGCCTTAAACAGATGCCTTACTCAGACCGTCTCAAAAAACTCCAGCTTTACTCCGTCACATATCGCCTACTCAGAGGTGATCTCTGCCTAACATACAAAGCTATGTCAAACCCAGAGCTGTTGGACATGCTCCACTTAAAGAAATCCCAATCCCTCCAAGCTACATGCTCTAGGGACCTAAACCTTGTCACCACAATAAACAGGACATGCTGGAGGGATAGATTCCTGTTCTAAAGACTTCCCAGACTCTGGAACAGACTACCTATCTATGTCAAACAGAGCTCCTCATTGGCACTCTTCAAGAAAAATCTTGATGATCGGATGGGTAATAGGAAATTCACCCCGGGGATCACTTCTGTGGTTCTGCTTGACAGGGGCACAGGAAAATAATTTTCTTGGGTGGTGAAAGCCAGGGTACTTTTTCGGCTAAGCTTGTATAGGCCCTAGGGCCAATAGCCTAGTACCTCCCTATGAACCTATGAACCTATGAACAATAAAACATGACAAGACAGCAGTGACATAAAAATAAACAAAAAATGATGAATAATTATGACAAGCCATATACACAAAAGTATTAGGGGTCTATATTATAAGCATGAAAGACCTTTTCAGTGAATACGAAAACAGCGACACATATTGCGCGAACAGCGAAAACACCGAACGCCCTAAACCATGAAATTCAAAATCTCGAATCGTCATAGTTGGCCAACCCCACCACCCACTACATACTACCTATCCAAACAAAATAAATAAACCACATACATACAGTAAACAAAACGATGCTTCTAACCCTACACTAAACCTTGCATACATTACTATTTATGCTCTTACCTTAACCCACACCCTAACCCTAAGGTCTGTAACTATCAGACACTTATCTTAAGGAGCTATACCGCATAAGGGCCAACCATGACGATTCGACATTTCGAATTTCGTGCTTCAGGAATATCGGTGTTTTCACGGTTCGCTGAATACGTGTCGACGTTTCAGTATTCGCATAAGTGGACCTTCACAGTTCTAATAGGGAACCAAGTATTAGAAGTATAGTCTACTATGTTAGTCCACCCTAACAGTGGAGAGAGGGCAGTTGTTGAAAGGTATAGATAAGCAGTATGATAAGAGACTAGGTTATTAAGAAAGTAAAGTATTTGTTGATATAGATCATACAGGTGAGGTGCATGGGCAAATCCATGAGTTAGTGAGGAATTCTTTGACAGGAGACTTAAATACATGGAGGATGGATATACTTCTATTTGAATTTGGGATAGAATGCCATAGTTTGTCTATGAAGTGTGATTACAAACTTTGCCCCATACTTTTTTGTTTGTAGATTTCAATCAGGTTTTGGTCTTGGGAGTGTAGAGCAATTTGGGAGATAGTGATGAAGTACTGAATATATAGAATGGCAGTTAGAGAGGTTATATAGTATTTTATGGGTTAGAAGTTATGCATTGGTTAGTTGATGTGAGAGTTCTAACCAGCTGAGAACACATAATGCAGAGCGATGATGAGCTGTATGTGGCAGCTTAGCTGCAAATTTAGCTGTTTTATTATAGAATTGCTCCAGCTGTGATTTAAGAAAGATATAGCTGCTAGTCAAAATAGGTGAGCCACAGAAAAGACAGAGTAAAAGATAAGTGCTAGCTAGGGTGATTCTGCTAGAAGGCGTAAGAATTTTTTTTTTTGCTTTATATAGTAGACCTTGCTTTTGGTGAGTTCATAGGTTCACTGGAGATTACTAGACTAATGACATACGTGCTCTTTTAAGCCTAGCTGCTATAAGCCAATTTTACCTAATATATGACCCTAAGGAAAAAGATGATGGTATAGATTTGTACCTATGCCTTGTGTATCTTACAAATTGCCCCTGTCCATAAGGGAGAACAAATTCATTGAAATACACTGACTGGGAATTAAACCTGTGCCATGGCAGTGACAGCACTGAATCTTAGCCACTAGGCCACCAGTGATCCCCCAGGTAGAGAATCATAGAAGAGTTGGTTTGGAAAAGTTGTTTTTATAGTTCTGTATGTGAAGATGAAATGTTAAGTTGCCATCTATGGTGGCTCCAAGCAATTTGGTATGGGTAACTACTTCAATGGAAGTTATTTTTAGCACTGGCACTGGACTTTGAATAAAAATATCAGTAGTAGTTTAGTCTTTTTGGGATTAAGTAAAATTTGGTTTTGATGTAGCCATGGCTTGACTGAGCTGAAGACATTTTCTATTATGGATTGTAATTGTAGTGCGCTGTCAGAGGAGCAGATGAGAACTGAGTCATCTGCTTATTGAATATGCAAGCTTGCTGAGTGGTGGTAGATAGGTTATTGATGAAAATATGAAAGACCAGTGGACTGAAAATAAAGCCTTGAGGAATGCCTGTGTTAACTAGGAGAAAAAGAAAGAAAGAAGAGAGACATTTGACAGATTGATATCTTTCAGATATGTAGTTAGAGAACCACAGTAGAGTTGGTTTGGAAAGGCCCGGAGAGGACATTTGAGTCAGATGTTTTTCATGACACTGTGCCAAAGGCTAATAAGAAATCTAGAAAAACAGAAGAGAAAACTTTCCTTGGTCTCTAGCCTTATTAATGGCATCAGAAAATCTGAGTAGAGCTGTAGTGGTGCTATAGACATGTTGTGTTGGGATTAGGAGATCATTTTGCAAGCGGTACTGAAGGAGATGCCTATGAATACAGTTTCTGAAGATCTTAGAAAGGGGATCAAGATGGCAATTGGACTAAAGTTAAATTTCAGAGGTGTTACCCCCTTTATGGAGGGGAATAATGAAGATTTTTTTTAAAACAAGGCAGTGACATGGGAGTCTATTAATGATAATTGTGACTGGGTAGGCTATCGAGTCTACAGCAAGCTTAAGGTACTCAGCAGACAGATCACCAGCAGAAGGAAAACAGTGTTTATTTTTCTTTATTAATTGTTTAGCACATGATGTGGAGACAGGTTGGAGTTTAAAGGCATGGATGTCAGGACTAGTAGAGGTTAGATGTGTATTAAATGGTTTGGAGAGCTGAAGGTAAGAACGGCTGTAATGTTGATGAAGAAAGTGTTAAATTTGGTAGGTGTTTTTGAGGGGGAATAAGTCTGAATAGGGGTTCGATGAGGAAAGAGACAAGATGAAACATTTTCCTAACTGACTTCCAGAATTTCTTAGGATTTTTTTATGATTATATTGATTATATTATGATTATATTGTGAGTCACAGTAGTAATTTTTTTGTCTAGGTGAATTTGTTACTTGGTGAGTTTGGCAACTTCTTGTGTAGATATAAGGTTTGAGGAGTTTTATCTTTGTGCCATTGTTTCCATGTTTTGCCATATTTTTTCACGAGTATTCTTGTAGAATGGGAGCGTGAGGGGTTGAGTATATTTTACTGTTTTTTTTTTCTAATAGGGGCAAGGATATTTAAAGTATTCACAAATGCATTGTTAAATTTGTTGACAGCTTCATCCGGGGGTAGGGTTTTAAGTGGAGACCATATGATGGATTTTACTAGCTTACTGAGTGTATAAAAATGAAGGTTAGAAAAGTTTTGGGTAGATTTGTATAGTTGATTTTTAGCTGGTAGATGATTTATCGACTGTTGAATATTGAGTGATGGTCATTAAGGGACTCGGACAGTACCCCTGAGATAGCATACTTGCTGGGGTCAGAGACAAGCATGCAGTCAAGAAAATATTTTTTTATGATTTGCTTTGTTCTCTGTTGAGTAAGGGAAGAGATCAGCTGTTTGAACCCATGCAAGTTAAGATTAGTAATTGCGGTGTTAGATGCCACAGATAACTAGTCGATGTTAATATTGCCTAAGATATTAGTTTCAGATAATAGATTCAGTAGTAATATTTGTAGTTATCCTGCAAAGAAGTTCTTCTAATAGGATAATATTATTACCTGGTGGTATGTAGAGGACAATTTTACAAAGCATCTTATGTTTATTGTAATTGAGAAGAGAGATACATTTTGCAATTTGGATTGTTGGTATATCAGTTTTAAGGGGTGAGAAACTTAGACAATTATTATATACATTTGCAATGCATTCTTCTTTTTTGTGTAGTCCATCACATCAAATTACATTGTGACCATATAGTTTGTTTCTTTCAAAATCGATGTGCTGCAAGTTAACATATACACACTACTCAGCTAAGCATTTTATTATTATTCAATAAATAAATAAATAAATAAATAAATAAATAAAAATAACACATCTATCCAGTAGCAACCGTTTAATGTATAAACAGTATTATAGTATGATATATGCCATTATGTCTTTTTGCAGCTAGATACATCTGATGACTTCATATCAAAATCTGTTTGCTGCTAGTTGACAGATACATATTATACAGTCAATCTTTTATTTTTTTTTTCACAAAGTATTACACCTCCATTCCATTGTGATCTGTCATTGCATATACACTAACAGGTCAGATCAGTTGATAAGGTTTATGAGACTCACCTTGCTATTTATTACCAACACAGTTCATTTGGTCAGCTGAGAAAAATATGGGCAACATGTAGCAGCAGAGTTTACATCATGTCAATTTATTTGTATAAGTGTGTTAAAATATGATTAAAGATATAAATAGTGCCTGTCTGAAGCCTATTTGTCTTGGAGCAAACTGTCATTGTCTTAGCCTGACATGCAAACACTCTTCAAAGTATATTTGTAATCATGTGAAATAATGGGAAATATTCAATTTACCTTTATGTGACAATTGCTTTTCAGTTGCATGTACCAGAGAAGGAATTTATAAATTAATTAATGATATACCCAGCTGAGATTTCCTACAAGTAACATAAAGTTAATTGGCTCATTTCAAAATGTTGTTAATGGAAAAATGACCTTCTTACACAATCTCAAGGAAATTTTTCTTGAGCTTCAGTAGCTCACAGAAAGAAAAAAAAACACTAACAACATTAGGATAAATACTTTCCCCCACTGGAAATCATTGCTGGTGCAGTTTCTATGTAGTAGCCAGCAATGATTCACTTTCTAGGGAAATTTTTCCCTTCTTCAAGTTGGTGCAATCTCAGAGTTAGTATATATATATATATATATATATATATATATATATATATATATATATATATATATATATATATGTTTAGGGGGTGTGGAGGACTTGTCCCCAACATCGGGTGTGGAGGGAAAAAAAAAACAAGAAAAACGGAGCATTTCAGGTTTTGGGCATTTTTTTTCATTCTTCTGAAGCATCATCTTTCAGGAAGTTGGTGTTTCATAGCAGAACTTTAGAAAATACGTACTTACATATAGTTTTAATATTTTACAAACATAAGGCCTCTATCCAATTGCCATCTGCTTATGCATGAACAGTACAGCAGCACTTCACTTAAGTGAGGCCGGCTTATAAAACTTGTGAAAATAAAGTGAAACAGCAAATCAATGTGTCCAGAGTCAAACAAATGAACTATAAAGCAAGAGTGTTAAGTCAACATGAAAAATTATGTTTTTGTTAGGAAACACCTTTTCTGTGCAGTATGATACAAGCAGCACATTTAATACCACACATATGTAGATTTTCTTATTTGCATCTGCCATCTGCCCTATACTTTCTCATTTTATTGGTCACATATTTCTAACAACTATTGCTGCATTTCAGCTCCTATGCAAGTCAACATTCAGCCCAGAAAATTTTTTGCTAAAAGTTAAGTCAAGGTGAAATAAAGGAGGAACCAACCTATGAATTAGAATCCTGCTTTGGATTAAGTCTACACATGGCTTTCTAGAGCTCACAGGCTCCAGGAAGGGGAGCGTAAATGCGGGGACGCATGCTACATACAGCAATTCGTTTCACACGCCCGATCAAGAGCAAGAGATTTTGCATGTCGAGGAGAGTGTATTAGGAACGAACACGGACGTACAAACAGTAAGCTGCCCTGAACATATGGAAAGGGTAGCTACTATTGTAGATCCTGCTGATGGTAAAATAACGGCGGTTGGTGGCAAAAAAACGGCGGTTGATAGCTGCTCTGCGTTAACAGTTTCTGTTTCAACAGCAAACAGTACTGAGGTTTTTGATTCGGCCAAAGACAATGGTATTTCTACAAGTGATACAGGATGTCAGCAAGGCCATAATGTGAGTGGCTTAGGTGCACGACCAAAAAATCGTATGGAAAGACAGAATTTTCTGGACTTTCTACCAGCACCCGTAAAAAAGAAAGGCTCCTGGAAGAGGTCCCTGAGCGAGGACAGAGGGGCGGACAAAAGGAGAAGGACTTTGCATTGACTATTGGTAATTCTGATAGTATTGTTTTTAATTTATCTTCTTATACTTTGAATGAAGATGAGCTTGCTGTCCTTAACAAAGGGCTAACTTTTGTTCCAGGTAAATGTGGAACATATAATGATATGTTAATTGATGTGATGCTTTTCTGTAGAAATGTTGCTTTAAAATTACTGTTTGGTAATAATGATATGGGTGTTCTCACTCCTAAAAAACCTAGTGGATATGTGCCTCCACTGACACCAGCTCTGCACCTATTTATTAACGCCTGTGAGCAAGATCTAGTTCAATATTTTGAAAAAGGTGAATATAGTAAATTTTACAATCTAACCTCCAGGCAGAGGGTAGCCTTAAAAGGATTAAGTGAAAATAAGAACATCATTATAAAAAATGCGGATAAAGGAGGGGCAGTGGTGCTATTGGACACCCATAAATATAATGAAAAGTTAAGTGACTTGCTACAGGATGGTAACACTTACGTCCAGATTAATCCGTTAGGTGTAAAACAGGTTACAGATAGCGTACACTCTTGTCTACAAAAACTGTTGAATGATATGCTCATATCTGAAGAGACATATAATTTTCTCTTGGTAGATAAGCCTGTTATTCCTGTATTTAAAGCACTACCTAAAATTCATAAGTCTCTCATTGACCCACCCCTGCGACCCATAGTTTCTGGAAGGGGGTGGGTCACTGAGAATATCTCCATCTGGATTGAATTTACCCTTAAGCCCTATCTGAATTTAATGGAAAACATTTTAAAAGACACGGGACATTTTTTAATGTCCTTGGGAGAAATGAACAATAAATTGGGTTCAGCTAAATTATTGATGGTCACAATGGATGTACAAAATCTATTTACGGTGATCAACAATGACTATGGCATTTATTCTATTGGTGAACTTTTGGAAAAACTTGGAGTTAGTAAAGAGAAGATTGCTTTAGTTAAGACCCTGTTAACTCTGGTTTTAGTGAATAATGTTTTTATGGGAGTTAATTCATTGTATAGACAAGCGCAGCGGGTAGCCATGGGCACCCCCTGCGCTAATACCTATGCTAACTTGGTACTCTCATATTGGGAGAATACATTTGTTCTAAATAATGAGGCTTGGAAAAATCACATAAAACTTTATCTATGTTTTGTAGATGACGTTTTTCTTTTATGGGATGGGTCTGAATGTAAGTTAGGAGAATTTGTGGATTTTTTACATTCAACAACTACATTTTTTAGGTTCACGGTCAAACAATCATATGACTCCATAGACTTTTTAGATGTTAGAGTAGGACAGGATGAGGTGGGTTTCAATTCCAAACTTTATAAAAAAGAGTGTTGGAAGAACACCCTTCTATCGTTTGATAGTATGCACCCGAGGTACACACATCCCAACATAGTACAAGGACAGGTCAGCAGGGCTTCAAGGATTTGTATGGATGATTCATCTTTTGTAGAAGAAATAGATAACCTTAAAGACTGTCTTAAAGACAGGGGTTATAAATCTGAAATGGTGAATAAGGTTATAGATAAAAATAAAAGTTTAAGACACAATACATACAAACCATGGATAAAGCGAGCTAAGAATGTAGAAAATGATTTGGATAAGGACAACCGACAAAAAGGGCCGCAATTGATGTTCACCTACTGCAGCAACATAAGAGATGCTTGTGATATAGTGCGAAAAAATTGGAATATTCTCACTAGTGACTGCAGTTTGAAAGATATTGTGGGCCCTTTTCCTACTTTTAAATATAGGAGAAATAAAAATTTAAAGGATCTCCTGTGTATGGAAAAATCTGGTAATTTTTATAAGCATGAGGTGTTACACAGTACAGGGACTACACCTTGTGGGATATGCAAAGCTTGCACTTATATTAATAAGGACACACAATTTAAACATCCAGTTACAAACAGAATCTTCTTTTTTAAGGGTAAGGCTACTTGTCGCACTACTGATATAGTCTATCTAGCCGAATGCTGTCTCTGCCCTTGTTTCTATGTTGGGAAGACTAATAATATGCTAAAAGTGAGGATTTTGCAACATCTGTCCAGTATTAGGAATGGAGATGAAAGAAATGCTTTATGTAGACACATAAAAGAATTTCCTACACACACTTTTAAATTCCGGGCCATTGTCAATGTAAGGTTGAACAGTAGGGGGGGTGATATCAAGTTAAAAACAGAACTGGTAGAAACCAGATGGATTGTTGACTTAATGGCAAATAGGAAGCCAGGCTTAAATGAAGTCATACCTATTAAACCTGTCCTACAAAATAGGCGGGCTTTCTACTGAAGTTGATTGGCTGTCATTATATTTAAAATGTTTGTTTAATGTTTCCATTGTATCTGATGAAGGGTATATCCCGAAAGCGCTCATCTTGTTTTATTGCATTTCTATTTTTGGATTAAAGTTTTAACATAGTAGCGTTCCACCTTGTTTTGTTTTTAGGCTCCATTATGTGAATGATAGACTCATCTAACATATCATCCTTCTCCACCATCTAACTGCTAGTAATCATAGTGTGGTGATGGGTCTCACTTGTCAACATGATTCTAGTATAAGACTTTTAGTACTTAGTTTCTATGACATATGCGATACTTTTGGTACTTGACTGACAACAAATGTACCTTATGGATTCCACCACCTGTGCACGTGAACCTTCATCTTTAAATAGAGTGTTCCACCATCTCCTTCCACTGTACAGAGACTGAGTCTCATGTTGCATGTTCAGAGGCCTGAATGTTACTGCTTAATGATCTGAAATTACTTGGTGAAGAATGTTGACTTTGTTTTTTTTCTCTGGAACAGTTGAATGCCAGTTACAAAAATATCCCAACTGGTCTCAGACTAGCAGATAAGAAAGGTTTATCTAAATTTATTTTTAGTTAAGGTGATTTTTCACTATTCAGTATCATAGCCAGTACAAAGAATTCACCTTCCAGCTCCCTAACACTGATGTGTTTAGTACTCCAGAACAATTTTTCTGTTTGGATTTGAGACACTTGCCTAATCCACTATAACAAAAATAATATATTGGGTCAAAAATCTAATCAATTCATGCAGGATAACTACTAGAAGAAAACCCCACTGAGTGTTCAAACCATGAATATTGAAAGGAGCACACTTTGTAACCTCTAAACAAGCTAACATTACCCCTCATTACTACTCCCCTCCACATCTACACAGTAAACATTTCACTCCCAGTGGGGGGATAATAGTGATACCATTCCAGTTCAAATCATTCAGGCTCCTAAACCTACTTACCAATGTGAAATTTGCCAATCATAGCAAAATAAGGGTCATGCTACTAAACGCTATGAGCTTAAACCAAAAACTGCACACCCTGGAAACACTCATCACTGGAAGATGTAGATGTCTGGGCAGTCACAGAAACCTGGTTCAAGGCCTCGGAGAGTACCACAGCCTTGCAAGGCTACAATATCTTCCACACCTTCAGACCACAAAACAAAGTGTGAAAACCAGAGAAGGCGGTGTTTCTATCTATAACAGAGATAAATTCACCTCCCATATAGTTAGACTGGGCAACTCCATGGAGTTACTCTAAGTTCAGGTTACTGTGGGAAAGGGGGTCTATATTATAACATCGAAATCTACAAAGATTGAATGTTATAATATCGAACCCTAAATACCGAAATCCGCAAACATCGAACAGTCAGAATAGCGATTTTTTTCCCAGGGAAAAAAAATCGCTATTCCGAGAAACATACACACAACACAAACACACACAAAAAACAGCAATCCACACACATACACTTAAAATCCTACACCTAAACCTAAACTAAACTTTACATACACTACTACCTATCCAGTTACCTTAACCTGACCCTAACCCTAAAGCCCGTCACTATTGCACACTCAGCTCACCCGCACCCTAACCCTAACTCATCTAACCCGCCCCTAACCCTAACCTACACACAGCCACGCACTTACCTGACCCGCGCCCTAACCCTAACTCACCTAACCTGCCCCCTAACCCTATCCTACATACAATCGCACACTTACCTGACCCGTGCCCTAACTCTAACGTCCACACAACCGCACACTTACCTGACCAGCTCACTAACCCTAACTCACCTAACCTGCCCCCTAACCCTAACCTACACACAATAGCACACTTACCTGAACCTGACCCATAATGTTCCAACATATTGAACACTGAAAATGGCAAAGCCACAGCAACGGCCCACCGAATTCTTTCCCTGGTAAAGAATTTGGTGTCCTGCACCTTCGCTGTTTTCAGTGTTCGACAAAACTGGTTTGATATTATCACATTCAAACTTTATAAAATTCAATGTTCTAATATAGACCCGTGGGAAAGACCCCTATTCAAGTCATAGCCAGTTATAGATGCCCTCCATGAGTTACGACATGCATAAAGTCTACTTGAGCAAACTGGAATCAATCCAAATATTCCCAAACACTCTGGTTATGTGGATTTCAATTATACCACCATCAACTGGGAAACCTACTCTACTTTAACTTTGATCACCATGTGTCTACTGTAGTAAGGAAGGCTTTATACTTAGCACACTTGATTAGCAAAGGCATCACCTCAAGAGCAAAAGGTTATAAAACCTCTATACTCTGCACTAATCAGGCACATAATTGACTATAATCACTACCACAAAAGTTCCTTGACTTTGTTAACTCAAATACCCTGGAGCAAATATTTCATACCCCAACAAGAGGAACAAACATACTAGATGTGGTCCTCTCTAACATGACAAACAGATGTAATATTGCAACCGTCGGACCCTCATTAGTTAAATCTGCCTGCAAATCAGTCACCTTTGAGATGGCATTAACACCAGAACTCATAAAGGGTGAAGTCAGACTAAAAAACTTCACTAAGACAAACTATACCCTCTTAGGGAAAGGTATAGATGCATTTTAAGCCCCACCCCCAGCTGGCAGTGGTAACTACACTGAAGCTTACACTAAAACCCTGTACAATCACTTGCATAAGTGTATAAACTCAGCTGCACCAGACAGAATCAAAACTAGAGCCTCAAGTAAAAACAAGCTGCCATGGTGGACATCTAGCACCAACGAACTTTGTATCAAATGCAGAAAGTTGCTGTCCACGAAAACAAAGGAGTGGCCCAACTATGGAATAAGCACCCTCCTCAGCCTCAACAAACAAATAAGACAAAAAGTCAAATCCTCTAAGGGTATCTTTCAGGAAAATTTAGCAAACATAGCCAAGGACAATCATAAGGCTTTTTACAGCCTAAAGGTAGCCTAAAAGGTAGGACCCAAGTATGTCCTAAACTAGTGACTAATGGTATCACATACACTGACCCCACAGAGATTGCAAACCTGCTAGTGGATAGGTTTGGCAAAAATCAAATACTTGAGTCTCTCCAGACTTATCAAATATCTTGCCCCAACCCCCCCCCCCCCACTGTACATATCTGAAGACCAGGTCATTAAATCTTTGTCCAAGGCAAAAAACATTACCTCTATGGGACCAGAAGGCATCCCAGGCTGTCTTCTAAACAGGCTAAAACATGCACTAGCATCACCATTAAGTACCCATTTCTATCACAGCCTAACCACAGGCTTTGTTCCTGCAGAATGGACAACTGCAGCAGTTATTCCCCCTCCACAAAGGTGGCCTAGCAACAGACCCAGGGAATTATAGACCTATAAGTCTGACCAGCCTCATCTACAAGGCCATGGAATGTAGCATTATTATCATTATGGATCTCATAACTAAAGTTATAGGTGACCTCTAAACAATGGATTCAACCTAATTTGGCTTCATCAAGGGCGGATCTTTCCTGTTAAATCTGCTGGATTTCTTTAAAAATGTGAACAGGGCCATTGATGGGGGTAAATCTGTACGCACAGCATACCTCAACTTGGCAAAGACTTTAAATACAATCCCACACTCAGGCATTACTGATAAATTTTGCATACTGAATGTAAACCCCTTTGTTGTAAGATGGATTGCTAAATGGCACACAAACCAGACACACACTATCAACGTGGGTGAGTCCACATCAGTCAGCAGACCTGCCACCAGTGGGGTACCAGAAGGGTTAATGCTGGATCCACTACTGTTTGGTATATACTTCTCAAATGTTCAGGCCAAAACTAAGAAGTTGTAGTTGACCAAATTTGTGGACTACTGTAAACTAGGTGCAATTACTGAATCCTCAAATGATGTCAGTATAATCCATTAGGGTCTTACGCAGACTGATTGGTGTGTTAGTGACAGTCTCAAACTGAATGAAAAGAAATGCATCATCATTCCCTTTGGAAAAAACAATGTCCCCTCACACTATCAAATCAACAACAATACCCTAAGTACCTATGAAGTGGTAAGGGCTCTGGGATCACAAGTTGACTGCGACTTTAACTTTGATCACCATGTGTCTACTGTAGTAAGGAAGGTTTTCTACTTAGCACACTTGATTAGCAAAGGCATCACCTCAAGAGCAAAAGGTTATAAAACCTCTATACTCTGCACTAATCAGGCACATAACTGAGTATAACATCCTGTTTGACATGTACCATACAAAGCACCTGCAGCAATTGGAGAGAGCTCAGAGGTTTCTAAAAAAGAAGATCAAGGGATTCCAGCATGTGCCTTACACAGACTGAATAAAGTCCATGTCACTATACTCTGCATTGTATAGACTTCTTAGGGAAGACTTATTCCTGGCTTACAGGGCAATCTCAGACCCAAACATAATGAACCTGCTGCACATCCGTAAATTAAACAAGACTAGAGCTACCCATTCCAGGGGCCTAAATATGGCCTGCGACTTAAATAGCACATGCTGGAGGGACAGATTTGTCTCCCAGTGACTGCTGCATCTTTGGAATAGACTACCAATTCATGTGAAACAGCGCACCTCTACAACACTGTTCAAAAGGAACCTTGATGAGTGGATGGAGCACCATAAATTCTTACTGGGCATAGTGCCTACAACCCTCCTGGACATGGGCAGACATTACTAAATGCAATTGCGGGTATTGACTAGCATATCTATGGTATTATATGGCGATGAAACAGATAGGCTTGAAATTACCTCCCGGTTGATAGCCTAGTATACGCCTATGAGTCAATGATCCTATCATTATTGGCAGAATACTCCATTCACTTTAAACTCTTGCGCCTAAGCCTGTTAGCTGTACTACCCTTAGTATGAGTTTCTTGTCAACAGTATATGTGAGGAGTGATACCCCTCCTTGACACTTTCACTTCTACTAAGATTTTTTTTATTTATATTCCATCTTATACAAAATAATGATATGAATCCTATTCGAAAATAGACTTTTCCACTTTTTGCTACAGTCCATTTCCCACCTCTTTGCAGGGTGAGAAGGAAAAGGAAAGCGGTTTGGAAAGGAAGTCTAAACATGAAACACAAGGAATGCCTACTACATTGCTCTTTTTCCATGCATGGCAAAAGTGTGTTTTACAAAAACACAGTGCAGAACATCTTAGATTATATACACCTGATAGCAACCTTGGTAAAAGAATAATTTTAATGTGCTTTGCTGATTTTATAACAATTTTGTCTTAAGGGACCTCTGAGACTCTCCCAGATCGGTGTGGCAGGATTGCACATTGGGTGCCATAAGCAACTTCTTACCTCTTTTTCCAGCAATATCTAAAAAAAAATTCACTTCAATAACTTATGAAAAATAAATATCTCCCTTTAGAGCTTTGCATTTCCATAGCTGGTTTGAATATATTGTTTAGACCATTGGTAAACTGAGAAATCTCCATTATATTTAACCACAGCACACAGTTATCCCAATAAACTTGTAGTGGAATAAAAATAGGTACAGGAAGAATTTCACTATTAGGACAGATTTCTGGATATGTACTGCAAGGAAACAAATAGGATAACCATCAACAACTGAAGGAAAGCAGTGCTGTAGCAAATGTTTCTTTGGCTTCAGTATGACATATTCAGGTTATCGTACCTTGTGCAAATATATGATGTGCTTAGCATTCAAAGCAGCATTTAACTTCTTCATCAGCTCATATAATGGCCTTTATTTGTAACTGCCCATTAAGCCAGCCTTCAGTATGTGTTGCATGCAGCATGGGAAAAGCATATTAAAGCAGCATGCCTTTTAATTTAAGCTATTCATTTATTTCTTGAAACTGAAAAGAATAAGTGCTCAGTCACAAGTTATTCTCTGTATTAACTTCAAAGCATTCGGAGAGCTGATAAATCATAACATACTTTCTGTATAATACATAGTTATTCAGCAAAATTCCCAAATTGCAGTTTACTCTGCCACATAATGCCAGGCATTCAGTTACTCTGCTTGAGAAAAGTCATGCAACCTTTGAAAGAAAACCACTCCAGCAACTAGGAAAAAATAGCTCTGGACAGAAATACAGATATTGGCTTTTACTATGAGGAAGCATATCCAGATCCCACCCATCTCAAGGGTTCAGTCTCAACATCTTTAAACCCACCCACTACACATTATGCAATGCAGTAGCTCTAAATAAGTTATGTTTTTTGAGGTACATTTCACATCTTTACAGACCACATGGGAACAAGTCTCCCACATTCCACCTCCTCTTATGTATACCAGTTCTTCTGTCTTGTGTTAGAAATGGGAAAAAATCCTGAAACAGTGCACAATGGCCTCGTGCAATCACTAGTTTCACTGTAACTTGAATGGAAAAAAATGATTTCTGAGATCTTGGGTGGAATTCATAGTCCAGGATTTTGTAACTAAGTATTGATTATCCGAGAAGAGCACTGCTATGTTATTTACACTTTCTAAGGAAGTGTGAAGGTGTACTGATAAGCACTCCTACTTATGGCAAAAGCAAAACGTACCTGAAAGCTACCTCTTAGTATATACAAAGGACTATTTGAAAGCCATAGGCTTCATATGACTTTCTGCATATTCAGATATTGTGGACAAATGTGGCTATGAAAGACTTAGGGCAAGTAATTGGCTGAGCAGTTTTTCTTACTAATATTTTAAAAAATAAAGGGGTTTATTATAGCAATAACCAATAACTGTGTGTGGTATATTGAAGATTTATCTATGGCCGGTGTTGTTTAATCACGAGGGCAAAGGTCTGAGAGAGACAAGGGAAAATACAAGGAAAATCAGGTATGTTTTATTTTCCAGAATGTACATGATTTTCCTTGTATTTTCTCTGCTCTTGTACATACCTCTCGATCTTTTAATTGAAAAATTATTGACAAGGCATAAATAAAGGGAGAATAAGTATGCACTGTCCGAAGGAAAGAAAGTGTGAAACTGAAATGCCTGTCATTATTTAGTGACTTCATTCCTCATTGATTTGTCGGAAGACCACAGATTTTATGAAGAATGAAGTCAGTAAATAATGAGACACTTTTTTCATTTTAAGACTCTTTCCTTCAGACTAATGCTTATCTAAGGGATAGCAATTAAAAAATAAGTCTGGCTGCTCAGTAATACTTTAGCAGCCAGACTTTTGCTGTTGGTATATGCACAATTTACTGTGGGCATGCTGATTGGGCTGACCAATCAGCGTGCTCGTTTTTGAATATTAATGGCCAGTCATTGTATATGTTTTATACAGGGGAATCCTTATGTGGGCTTCCTGTTGATTGTTTTAAAGAATGGATAAAGGAATATAGGAAATATTGAAAAGGGTGAGACACAATAAAAAGGGAGACACAGCAGGAGCACATTAACAGAGTTGTGCAGGAGGAGATGGAAGAGGAGGAGTACTATGTTATTGTTGGCAAAAGACTCTCTGAGTGTTTTTCAAATTTGTTTTATAGGAGGGTATTCTTGGTGGGAAGTATGTAGGAGAGAGGATAAGGGAAGGAAAGGGTGATGACAAGTGGTGCCCAACAAAAGTCCTCAGTTCACAAATCCTCAGATGTTTCCACTGTCAGATGGTGTTGCATTTAAAACCCCCAGTTTTAAGGTTAGACTGTATTTGTTTGACTACTTATTAAAAGATGAATTCTCACACTTTCAATATTTTCTTTAATGCAAGTTATAAATAGTATGACTGCATTGTCTTTCAAATTGTTACAGTTTATATGTGTGCACAGCTTATCTCTTTGAAAAAAGGGTGTTGTCTGGAATTGTACCATAAACTGTGAGTCTAGGCTGTAGTATAAAATGTTATGGTTTGCATACCTAAACTGCATATTCATCTAACACTTAGTGAATTTGCAGAAGCTGTACACACACACACACACACACAGGAAAATGTAGCTGTTCCTTTCAATTCAACCTTAATTAAAAACCAACCAAACAAAAAAAAACATAATAGTGTTACAATTGGATGCTGTACATATACTTCAGGGCAATACTGTGTGCTTTGATAGTTTTGTGTCTAATAACTCTGTGCATATAAAGGATTGTTTAAAAGTATATACAGAAGTAATAAAACTGGTCATTTATCAGTATGTGCTGGTCATTCATTTGGCAGTGCAATCTCCACCCCCTCCTCAACCTCCACTCTGACTAGGGTGTGGTGCCTGATGAAGAGTTTAGCCATCTTGTATGTGTAATAAACATTGTGGAAGAAATGACTGTCTCATACAATTATTATAATAATACATTTTTCTGGACTACACAAAGAAAATCCTTTATTTACAGAAATGGTGTGCATGTTCTTTATTAACTAAGGTAATACCAGTATAAATAAAATTATGTGGCAATGCAATTTTTATGTTTGTGTATAAATGCATTCATTTATGTTACTAAAAATAGTTTTATGTGTACCCATGCAGATGTATATTTGTAACTGACAGGCATAGATGCATACTTACATGTATTTGTTTACTCATACATATATTACATTTGTATGTATACAGCCAATTATGCTATCACAAAATAATTCCATATATTTCTATATTTGTATACAGATGCAGTTGTTTGTGCAGATATGTGCATGCTTTTTTGCATTATTATAATAACATTATAGATACATGTTTACAATGACACATGTCTTCTAGTAAATTCTTCAGTTATGAAGCATTCATAAAGTAATTTTTGTCTTCAATATGATCCCAAAAATTAGATAGATAAATAAAAATTAAAAAAAAAATAGGATCATAGGAAGCTACTAGGCTACTGTCCCTGGGGCCCTTATAAGCCTAGCCAAATGTTATGCCCAAGTCAGCACCTGTTGCCGCTGTCTTGCAGGGACACAGGTGGGATCCCAGGGGTTCATTTTCTGTCTCCCATCCAATCATCCCAGTTACAATTAAAAAGGGACAGTGAGGTGCTCTGCTTAACATGAAGAGGGAGCCTATTCCACAGATGGGGGAGCCTCTGGGACAGAAATATGTCCCACCAGCAAGTTCTCTTGGTATTGCAGGCCACATTTAGGTCCCTAGTGTGAGTTACACATGTGTTGTTGGATTTGCAAATATGTAGCATTTCCAATAGCCCTCACTCAGCTATAACCTCTAACTACACTTCTCACTCAGATATAAATTTCTACTTTCCCTCACTGATATATAATCTCTAACTACACTTCTATACACTCTATAACTCCTGTAACATCCTTCTCCCTTACCAATATCCCCTTGTCTTCCTCACAGTTGTAAACTGTATTCTGTCAGATGACATGCTAAATGCACTGTAGTGGCTTAAGAAAATCTAAGACATGCTGTACTGCATTTATACTTTATGTGTTAATCTCATCTCTCATGTACATATTTTTGCTGATTAATCTCCTATATATATAAATTGCTTTACTGATCCCTCCTAGACTGCAAGTAGATACATGTAAGCTGTATAGTAAACTTTTTCTTTGTTGTACTAGACATGTATTAGTAAAAATGTACTTTGCTGGAGCTTTTTTCCTTGGGCCTCTTCTGAAAATGGACACTGTTGTCCAGTCAGACCATCCTGGTAAACAATTGTTAAATAAATAAATAAAAATGAAAATAAAAATAAGATGGGGTCAGAGACAGCTTTATATGCCAGCCAGAGATCACCTCTGAGCAGACTGTATGAAATGTAGTAGAGAGTCAGGGGCTTTAGCCTATCCACAAAAAAAAAAATGTTTGAGAACCTGTGTTTTCCTAGTAAGGAATCTCTGTGGTATCTCCAGCTGCTGTAGGTCCTTACTGAGGTACATGCTGAAAGAAGCATTATACTCTATTACTGGCCTGATAAATGAAGAGTACAGGAAGGCTATTACTTCTTTTTTCCTAGATGTGATAGCCTTACTTATGAGGTGGGTCATATAGAACACCCTTCCTACTACAGAGGCTACATGGTGGTCAAATGTCAGTTTGCTATCAACCTGGGTGCCCAAATCTCTCAGTATTGATTGCATGCTTAAGACATTGGTTTTGATGTGGTAAGTTGTAAGAACATCATTCTCTCCAAAGGGAATAAAGGTGTACCTTTTGGCATTAAATTCGAGACTATGTTTTTGGCACCAATTATTTGTTATGGTGAGACCCTCTTGGACAATGTCCACTTCATTTTGGGAATTAATGACAACCCCCAGTTTGCAGTAATCTGCAAATCTGGTTAGCCTCAGACCTTTGGTTTTAGACTGCACTTCTGAGAATTAGATTCTAAAAAGCAGATACCCCAAGACCGATCCTTGGGGTACACCACTAGTTACTGGTTTACAGCTAGAGGTAGATTCCCCCACTTTGACTGTGTGGGTTCTGTCGGTGAGCCAGTTGGCTACCTATATAGAGATGTAGGGGTTGATGCTTAGCTCAGTGAGATTGTCTTTGATGCCTGAATTGGGAATGGTGTGGAAAGGTTTGGCCAAGTCAAGGTAGGCAGAATGCACTTTTTTTCCCTCATCCAGGGCCTTGGTGACTGTCTCAAAGAAATCCACCAAGTTTAACAGGCATGATCACCATTTGACAAACCAAACTGAGTAGGGTCAAGTGCTTGAAGACTACCAATGTCCTTGTTTATGAGGTCCATGACAATGCCTTCCATGGCCTTACAGATCAGGCTAGTTAGGCTAATGGGCCAGTGGATGCACAAACTTTATGCAGTGAGATGACAATGCCTATCCTCCACTCGGTGGGGACAAATCCGGTGCTCAAGCTGTGATTGAGCAGTGTGCCCAATGGTGTTGCAAGTTCCTGTTTGAGCTCATGGAGGATGCAGCATGGGATGTTGTTAGGTCCCATGGACTTAGTATTTTTTGGCTTAGAAGGGCATTTATGACATGCTCACTACAGATGAGGAGTAATATTTACTATATATAGTAATACTTACTATGGACCTCTGACCTTCTTCCCACTAGCTTGTCAACCACCTTGGGCAACTGGTGTGAGCTATGCTTATGTAGATCATTGTACCTGTGTCGTCATTGTTGGCCACAGTATGTGATCCCTGGCAGGAATGACAAATGTTCACCCAACTCTTGCCAAGTATCAATTTTTTTACACTAATTACCACTAATACATGCCTAGATCTTGTCCAAGTACAGCTAACTGAGAAGGCAAACCATAATCTTGGCCTCCTTATCTGACCAGCCCAGAGCACAGCCTCAAGCATTTAGAGGTGCTGCTATCATTCAAAGTGCCAGAACCAGAATGAAAAAAGTATGAGAAGGGCTGTGGTTCACAGGTTTAGAGCCACTCTCTCTGTGGTGTGACATTACCATAACCAAACCCAGTTAACCAGCACTGGAATTAAATCAAGTATTGTTATTATTGGTAAATCTGGTTTTATCAATCTCCTTTGTCATGTACATATTTTTTTAAAGAACTATATTCACATTTCATTTATATGGTGGACAAAAGTCAGTAATACCTTCATAATTTTTATATGACTTGCAGTTGCTACTGTTTTTGTGCATTGTCTTAGTTACCATTTTGGAGTCTTACACCCGAATGTCATTTATACATGCCTTATGCATTATGGCATCAGTACTGATTTTTTTTTTAGGAGGAATGCTTTTTGCGAAAATTAATGTTCCTGTATGGGAGTACCAAATCTTAATAAATGATGTGTGCTTTCAGGTGATAAGGTGAGCCAGATGATGTTAGATGGGCAGAGATTATACTTCATAGTTCTGCAAACTCACATGCATATGACCCCATTTTTGTTTTTTCAAAATATAGTAAACATTGAGCATAATTGAGGCTATTCGTGCATTATCACTATGTTGGTGACTGTTTAGGACGTATGCAATCACTGATGCTTTCTGCAGGTCATCTACATGAACCTGAGGACAAGCTCATGAGTAGCCCAAACCTAATTACATGCATAAGTGACCATATAAGTTTACATACTACTGTGATTCATAGATATAAATGCAAAAATAGCCTAATTTGCCTACAAAATGCATAAATGACCCTCAGTTTTCCTAAATATGTTTAACACCACCATATTAACTTGCAATTCTCACCACCATATTAACTTGTGATTACTCAGGTTAGGTGAAAATGATGTAGAAAGCCACAGACTTTTTAAAGTTAGGAAAAAATAACAAATATTGTAAATTAATATGAAATTGATCGATATAATGTAAAGTTAGTGAGTTCACTTGTAGAAATATTTTGTTTTATTAATATGATGACCATAGTACAATGGCTTTAGTAAGTACTGCAAATATTTTTATTGATTTATTTCACATTTGTTTACCAGGATGGTCCGTCTCTGTCAAAAAGAACCCATTTTCAGTGGAGCCCTGGGGAGAAAAGCTCCAACAGTGAAAACAACAATATACAAGGGAAATTGTTACAGATACATGTGATGAGACATACAAATCAATATTTTACCGTTGGTAGAGGAAACAAATGCATATGCATATAATACATATTATACAACTAGGCTTTAGGACATCTGCAAAATCTGTTCTAAGGTTTTCTATGATATAGTCAGTAGTTAAAATTGTTGTTCATTTTTCATGTGAAATTGAGATGTTTATCACTTTCTTGTGATGCAAAGAAGGCATACTTGTAGGAAAAGAGGGTGGAGTATTATGTGAAGAATATTAGAGGACCATTAGCTAAGCTTAAGTAGTGTTAGTTGGATTGAAAGAAGAGTAGGCGAGAAAAGCTGGAAGGGAGAGTATATAGAAAGTGGAGGAGGAAAGTGTAGAGAGATTAGCCAGTAGCAGAGCATGGACATAGCCAAGAATTATTTAGATGCTACTTTAGTGAATTTTTAAAAGGTACTACATCAAAAATACGTCGATAGTGGGACTGAGTTCCATGCTTTAACAACAAATATTATTTGTAAATGGAAAATCATTACAGGAACAGTAGAAATGATTAGTGATCACTGAGAAAATCATTTACTATAGCATCATTTAGAGAATATACTTACGTGGTAGAAATGCAGTGATTTAATTGTGAGGTACTGAAGTGGAAATGATGTTTTGTTGGCTCAACAAACATATGTCTTTACTGAGATATTTCTAAGCGTTACTTCTGAATGAAAAATGATAGTATTATTAATTCAAGAAAAAGGTGGGAGCTAGGAGAAAGATGGATATGTTAAAAAAACTGTTGCCTTACTATCATGAATTTAATCATGATAGTGCAAACATTGCTTCAGCACTTTACATGGCTGGACTATGACTCTGCATGTGTATATATATCTGTGGGGTTTGTGTCACTTAACTTTTTTTCTTAATATGTTAGACATACTTTCATTTTTGTTTTATTTGACTGATGATTACATCAAAAGTTTTTTGTGCGTGACTGTGGAATATATTTTGTGTGCAGTAATGATGCAGAACAAGAGATCAACTCGGGGAAAGGACGACTTCAGCCTTGAGGCAAACTACATCCTCATGGCAGCACTTAGGACATCTGTTTGGTAAAGTGAGGCCCAAACGAGCTGAGAGGGCAAGCCCGGAATAAAACTGTAATGGACATTAATGCAATCAGTGGAAGAAACCACAGATTAACACAATGCATACTATGGTAGGATGTGCAAGAGCCAAGGTTAGGCAGAATGCAATTGCCCATTACAGTACAAGGGGGACTCCAACACTTATCCCTTAAACATCAGATGAGGAATACCTCCTCTCCATTTGTGGGGATGACTGCGATGCAGACAATAATGGGAAAGGAATAATCAGAGCTGGCGTGGACATTGGCTGTTACCAACATCTGCAGCAGCCTAACACATCTGGTCAGGAAGGTTGGCTTAAAGATAGTAACATATATTTACATACAGAATTGAATACTAACATAGAATGATTACATTAGACACATGACAATTGCTATTAATAGATGCACCTTCCACATCTACACAGAATGACAATGAAGGCAGTGTGCAAGGTAAGTAAACTCCACAGCTCGTCATTCAGCATACAGTAGTACATGCTACTTCTTTATTTGTAATGTTTTGAAATCATTTATTTCAGGGTCAGCAACAGAAACAAATAGTTCCACTATATCAATAAATGTGGAGGATATCAGCAGCAGAATGGTTGTTGAAGATGATTATCATCATCATCATCATGATAACATAATTATATTTATAAAACTGTATCCACGCAGAAAAATGGAGTGAGTAAAACCAATGCGCAGCCCAGCCTCAAAAACAAAACAGAATTAAAACAGACACTTCAAAAAAATAAAACTTTAATAAAATAGATAAGCGCTTTCACAATATAACTTATTGGTTCATCAGACCATCACAAGATAATGTATCACACTATATAAAGTTAGTCTATCCAATCAGATACAAGCAGTATAAACCAAGCCCACCAGTCAAAGAAAAACATTGAAACATGATAAGATGGATTACATCATTAAAGTTCAGGTCTCATAGTTATCAAAGAGAAACAATTTTAACACATAAAAAGCATTAATGTATGCCTCTAAATTTTAAAAACGGTTTCAAAGAGAGTCTATCATTCAACCCACTCCCCCTGTCAGCACACATTCTGATAATCCATTTAGCTTCAACAGATTCAGTATAAGTTCTTATATCACCTTTACAGTCACTTTCTTTGACCACATCTACTACCATTAACTTAAATGTATGGTCTTTACCCATATCTATGATGTGGTTCGCTAATGCATTATTGGATGAAGGAATTATAAGGTGTAGATATGTTCTTTTATCCGCTGTCTCAATGCCCTATCAGTTTTACCAAGGTAAAATGCCTTACAAAGCTGGCAGACTGCCAAATAAACAATGTGGCTAGTATTACAGTTAGCCTCAGCTTTGAACCAAAATAGGTGTCCTGTGTCAGGATGTAAAAATGAAGATTCTATGCTGATATATGAACAGTAATTGCATGAAGAACATAGTCTGGTACTTGCATATTGTTGTACTCTATCAGCATCCAATGTTTTAGATAACATAACATTCTACAGATTGTCTTTTTATTTTTAAAATGAATTTAGGATTATCACCTACCAACTTCCTAATCATGGGTTTAACTGTTAGAAGAGGCCAATGTCTCTTAATTACATCTACAATACCATTGCAGTTATTACTAAAATGCAAGGGTATCCCTACAGCATTAGTGTTGTTATGTTCACCAGCTCTTCTAACATCTACCCCCTCAAAAAATAGGGTTTAGCATAATCACTCCTCAATGAAATTACCTCATTTAAGGAAATAGTCATCTCCTCATCATAGTAATCTCTATCCTTAAATCTATTTCACAAGATGGATAGCTGTTTGTTAAAGTTACTGTCACTCACTAAAAGCCTAGACATTCATAAACCTTGGCCTTTAACTATATTTCAGAACGCATGGCTTCGATGCATATTATGCCTGTGAAGATAGGTGTTTCTATGACGAGGTTTCTTGAATATCCCTATAATAATTTTGCCATCTTCAGTCCTATTAATATATACATCTAAAAAGTTTATCCTATCATAAGAAGTACATATAGTGAATCTAAAGAAAAAGTGTGAGTTGTTAACATATTCAAAAAATGCCTGTAGTTCATTTACACTCCCCTTCCATGCTAGAAACAAATGATCGATGAATCATTAATAAAATAGTAGAGTCACTCTGTATCTTTCTGACTTAATAATTACTTCATTCTCCCACCAGGCCATCACAATGTTGGTGTAGCTATGGGCACTAGACATGCCCATAGCCATGCCATCATTCTGTAGGTAATAGTATTTATCAAACAGAAACACATTGTTTTCTAACAGTTTCCATAAATAGACATAAGAAATCAATACATTTATGATCAATCACTACACTGCAAAAAATAGTTCTTCAAGGCCTCAAGACCATAAGCATTTGAAATCTTTATAAATAATGATTGGACATCCATAGTCACAAACATAAAAGATGATTCAACAGAACATTGCTGTGAAAAATGAAACAAATCCTGTAGAAACTGTTTAGAATCTCTCAAAGCATAACTATTCCTGTCTATAACAGGTCTTACATGTTTTTTAATGAAAACATAAAGTGTCTCCACGCACCAATTTCTTCCAACCACAATTGGCCTAAAGAGGATGATAAAGGTTCTTGTGAATTTTGAGCAAGCCTTGCGTAACTGGAATTAAAGGTTCATTCACAGGTTCACTTTAAAATTTCGAAATCCCAAAACCTCAAACCACTAAATCCTGATGTTCAGAAGTTTGAAGTTTTGGAATCTCTAAATGTATCGATGGAGATTGCTGTATAGTGCGGAATGGGAACTTTACCATTCTCTGCACTATAGTGTGATCTCAGACTTGGCATATTTAAGTTGTGGGGGATGTGGAGGGTGCAGGGGGGCTTACCCCCATGCAAAAACATAATGTATGAGGTTTTCTTCTTTTAGGTGTTTTTTTATTTTTCATTTCAAGATTCCAAGACCTTGAACTTCTGAACATTGGGATTTAGAGGTTCGAGATTTTGGGATTTCAAAATTTAAAAGTAGACCCTCATTTACATATAGAAAATTATATAAATTCAAGTTAATTAATGTACACATCAAACATTCCTTCAACATAACTGAGATCTGCTTTTGCATCAATAACTGCATTATAATCAAGCAAGGTACATGTAGGGGGATCATTTAACATAGACTTCATCAATAAGAAATAGAAATTCTGATCCATAACTGCAATCATATCTCCCTTATCGGCAGGTCTGATAACTATATTGGGATCTTCTATTAGTTTATGCAAAGCTAACTTCTCACCTTTTGACATATTCTTAAAAGTTTTACCATTAGAACCTTTCTCAAACTATTGATAAAAATCCCTCTCACAAAATTGACCAAAAACATCTAATATCGGATGTATCCTAGGCATAAACAAACCAGGTTTTTTAAAAGTGTCCCTCTCATTTTTAGGTGTAGCATCATTAAACATCAATTTCAAGGATACATTTCTCAAAAAACATTTTAAAACCAATAATAGTGTCTCCCAAAGTTGCTTTATGTGCTGGTATAAAATTGAGGCCCTTCTCTAATAATGCCTTTTCATCAAATGTTAAATCCCTAGATGAAATGTTCAAAATTAATGATTCTCTACTTGAGACCACATCGTCTTCAATGTCCTGTTGTCCGGTTCTGTCTATATCTTCCATTTCATTCGACCCCTGCTCTGCAAATGGCTATGGGCTCCCATCTGTTTCTGGTTGATGGGTAAAGGGAATGCTGGAAAAAAACAAGAGTGATTCTCGATGGTATTTAAAGTTCTAACAGCTGGATGAGTGGTCTTCCATCCTACATCAGTACCCAATGGCAGTAAATCACTTGCAGCAGTCACCACACATGCTGCTACTCTATGAATTAACCCACTGGCATTGGTTGATACAGCTGTCACATAAGTATTACCAGAACAATTCCAATCTGCAGGGACTAAAGATTCAGAATAATCACCAGCAATATCTATATTAGGAGCTCCCTTGCTGCTGTTTCCACCATGAACTACAAACTGTTTTGGCCATGTCAAAATATGGCCATCCTTGAAATCATTTAAGTCCCTGACAACTTACTTCTTCTTGGACAGTAACATTTTCCTCTCATACATTGTAATAGAATTTGTCAGCTCCATTAATCGCATATCAACCAATGCAGATGGAAACAGTTGGTAGAGGACATCCTGTTGTTCTTTAATTTTATCAATAAGAGTTTTCTCGTCAGGTGTAAAAAATCAATCTAGAACTTTAAATACCCAAAGCTCATTTCAAGATGTAACTGTTGCCATTTAGATAACAGGGTGGGGTGGTGGTTACCATAGGTCAACATCCGCAGAATTCTAACACCAAGAGGCACAACCAATAGCACTAGACATGCTTCGAAATGTTGTATTTGTAATTGTAACCTCTTTAATTTAAATAGGTCATCTTCCAGCACATTAATTTTCATTCGGAATGACACCATATCAGCCTCTTCATTCACATGAAATACTTCCTTGCTGTCATACTTGCCATTTAACAAAAGGTTATCACTGGCAACCAAACATTTCAACAATAAGTCAGTTGCAATCCTAGGGCCAGAACAAACATTCCTTCTGTTAGAGGTTTTATCTCCTGGACTGTAGGCAAGTTCAATATTTTTGATTAGACCCTCAGCCATGCTCACCTGGAGCCGCAGATTAAAAACAAAAATCAGTAAAAACACAACAAATACCACTGCTCCTAGTGCAAATGGTTTATTCAATAGTTATATTTATGAAGTAGCATGAGGAAGGTGGTATGCAGTCTCCAAGGTTTATGGCAGGATCTGACTCCCATAACATGTTGGTCACTCTGCAGGAAATGGCAGGGGATCACAAAGTCGAGCACATGTTAACATCACACTGCAGCTTGTACAGTGAGAAAACCCATGCAGATCTATGCCATTATCTCCAAACCCAGATTACCATTTTCAGGGTTATGGCAGAAATTAACACAGTGACAAGTGACACCTTTAAAAAGTGGAGTTAGGTGAAAGAATTTGTCATAGCTACCTCAGTAAACACATAAAGCATTGACTTCCCAGCATCAAATGTGCAGTGACATTCTTAGGGCTCAGAGCACTGCTACAGGGAGACACCTGGAAATGGTCAGAGTCTTGAGATTTCCAATGAAACATGGAAATGGCAGAGAGAAGGGACAATGCCATGATCACATTGATCACCAAGCATCTGTGGCCGGCTCCATTCATACACTAGTTTGAACTTACCGGACTCAAGTAGGAGACAGTCTTGAAAAGGGAAGATGATGAGGTACTGTCCAGACACATAAGGATGAATCTCATGATACTACAAGTGCTTCAACTCAAAGTACTGTAATTAGTTTGGGGGGAACAAGCACAAAAGATTTCATGCAGGCCATGTCAGCATTCATCTGCATCAAGTAGAAACTCTCACTCAAGATCCTGGTCCCATAACACTCTCAGATGAGTGTCTCTGGGATCATCTGCATCAACTAGGTCCCAACATCAGAGCAATGCACCATCCATCTCTCATAACAGCCTCATTTCAAAAATCATTTACACCATCACCGAGCTTATCCTTAGGAGACGTCTATGACAATTAGACCTTGGCATCCCATGATTTAAGTGTGACATTTCTGTTATTTACAATTTGACCTTCACACATACAAGTCAATGTTTAACTCACAGGGGAATAACATTAAATAGTTTTAAATAGAAAAATAACTGGGGGTAGGGCATATGACACTTTTTAACCGTATATGTATTTTTTCTTGTAATGGTGCTGCTTAAAACCTTTTGGACCTTTGGAAAGAAAGCTGTATGCCATAACATAAGATTGCAGTCATTAACATCATTAATGCTGCATGCATTGACATTGTTGCAGCTGGTAGTGAACTACAGGTTAACAGCAGTAATACATATGTTTTCAGGGAATCATTAATAAGAAAATTACTGATTAAAATGAGTATCCTGGAATGTAAACAAGCATGGCAGCCACTTCATCCTTATCACTGCACAAACAATGATATGTTTGTTTTTGGGTCCACAAATTATTGTGTGTAGCAAAATAAACTAATCTGATGTGCAGTACATCAAGAGACAACATACTTCAAACTGAAAAAATATATTACATAATAGAAAATACAACATAATATATTTTCATTTGATTGCAAGGTATGAACTCATTTTAAATACTGAACTAACACTTTTTCAAATTGTACCATTTTAGGACATTTCACTATGTTTATACTTAGGTATACTACCTCACTAGAATTTATTGTGCAAAGCAGTTACAATTTTAATTATTCCTTATATGGTGCCTTACATTAGTGAACAAAAGTCAGTGAGCACACCGGTATGACTCATGCAAACACTAATGTGGTTACCTGTTTGGAAATAAATAAAACTATCTATTTTAGGAAGACAGTGAGAAGGAATGTAAGATGAATAGTGACAGTAGATCATGTGCCACACAGCATAGCCCACAGATACCACTACATGCATTAACTATACTCTTATGTCTTACTACAAGAAATGAAACACTAATTTGAATGATATGGTCAGTAGTTCTGGAGTAGACACTACCTCTTTACCTGTGTAGCCATATGCCAGTGCAAAAATAAGAGACAGAGAAAAAGGGTGGAGACAAAACAAAGAAGATGTGGTTTAATATGCAGCAATAAAATTTACCATGAATAACTGACTTAAATAAAAAAGAAGAATAAGAATGATTTTTCAACTTAACAATAAGGTGATCATGGGGCATCTTACCATGCAGGAAGTGGCAGTCAAGTGAGCTAGTCTGCCAGATGTGAGAATAATGTGGACTGCCAGTTTGATATCCTGAGACATTAATGATGCACCCCCATGCATCATACACTCCCTGACAATTCATGAAATGATAGCACGTCCTATTATGGTACTGGTGCCTCTGTGGACCAGGTGGGACCCTAATCGCAACATGGATGCAATCTATTGCACTGAGTACCTCAGGGAAACATGCTACCCATAAAAGGCACTCAAAGTCCAGGTTTGGACCTGAGGTGACACTGGGATATAGATGTCTTGATCCACACATGCCAAGACTACATCCGGGAAGTGCTGTGGTATCTTTGAAGCAGAAACCTTTGTATCCCCAATTTGTCTCTGTAAGGTCCCAATGGCAAGTATAGCAAGGGCTATACTTACTTTAGTATCCACAGGGATAGGAAGTCCGCACATCCCTGCAGTACCTCTTTGGGGGTCATGCAGTCTCACTAAGATCCTCATAATATCCCTGTACTCTCTAAACCTATCAAGTATCTCCTGATTATCAAAATTATAGTAGGCTCTTTTCTATTTATAGCTCTACCCTCTTGGACTTCTGGACACAAGTAGTTTTGACACAGTCAAGACAAGTAGTTCACACCAGGAAATAGTAAGGTTAGCAGCAAGTGCCAGCATCTTCATGGACTACAAAGTAAACAGAATGGGTTCAACTCCTCTTTTATAATGATCCACAGATGGTGCAGAAAAGTGGGAAAATGTGACTATGAATCATAGGTGAGCAAGAGAACGCTTCATTAACATATGCTGTTTTACATCATTTCTCATTTACAGCTATTATGACTTCATTTGCTTAGTCTTATTCACAGACATTACACTTCAGTGTAAGTGACCTGTGTGAATCATGGCTTACCTATGCTCATTCACAGTCTACACAGATAGCCTTAACATGTTTGTATAATGACTATGAATACCACCCCTTATGTCTCAAAAATTTACAGTGTGGCCAAGATATGCCTACTAACAATCCACACCAAAGTTAACATGCATGCTCAAAAAAAAAGGCTAGAACATCAGCTGCCTCATAACACAATCAGCATTCCCTTTGTAAATCAATCATATATCAATGGAAAAAAGTCTGTTTCTATCATAATAAGCTCTTGGACAGAGCAAAACAGAAGAAAATTCATGTACATTCTCAAAACTAAAGAAACAGAAACCTACCTGATTTTCCTTCTATTCTGTGCTATCCCTCATAAAATCTTGAAAGAAAAAAAAAACAAAAAACAAAAAAAAAACAGCAACTGAGATTCTCTTTTCTCTTTTGCTTCTCCCGTACTTTACTGATGAACTGTGCAAGCATGGGAATGTAAGTCCCATATGTATAAGCAGTACATCAGTAAAGAAGGAAGAACACTTTACCACCCTTTCAATAGACATTATTTAAGAAAGGTAAGCAATTGCTTTTTTAAATAATATCATTGTATAATCGTAATAATCTATGACTGAGTCTGGGATTTACCCACAGTTGGCTTTGTTTGGCAAACATTTTGAGTATTCATCACAGAGGAGAGATATCACTTCCAACATTATATCCCTCAAGTTATAGGGGGAATTTAATAAAGCCTGCACATTTTTTTCCATTTAGGCATCGCACTGCACTGGTTAAACGGGTGTGAACATTTTTAGATTCAGTAAGCGCTGCTGAGCAGCGTGCATACATGCACCAACACAGAAAGTTCCATGGCATGCAAATTACCTCATAAGCAAGTGAATCTCATGCAAGTGAGGCAGGTAGAGAGATCCAGCAAGCATATATGGATCTCTTCAGACCCTGTGTCAGTGTCCATAGTGTACACAGAAAAATTCCGTGTACAGGAGTGTAGACAAACAAAAAGGTTTGTAAAATGTAGATATATGGACAGAAATGTCTTACCAAATACACATACGAGCAAAACTATCATCCTGTATGTTGGAAAAAATGAAAGGAAATAAGTTAAATTAATTTTTTTAATAACCTGGGCATGTTTGCATGTCGTGCCGAAGTGCACAAACATGCTTTATAGAAAAATAAAAAAAAAAAAAAAAATGGAAAAAACAACTTAATATTATGTGACAAAAATATATTACAGGACTGTGCATGGAGTCCATACAATGGTGCATTGGTGCTGTTGCTAAAGTGGAAGGGCTATGAAGTGTGTAGTTTCCAGGCTGTGAGCACGTATACCTGTGCAAATGAGGTGGAGTTACTGAATAGCAGAAAGGAGTAATCGTGTACGCATATCCCTTTTGTGTAGGCTTAGGCCCATGTTGCTGTTTACAAAGGATGTAGCTGACATTGGGGGGGGGGGTGTCCTCTGACTTCTAAGCACAGTTCAGCTTAGCTGTGCCTGTTTGTATGGTATGCTGCCTGGCTGAGAGCATCCTTTCATGGGAGTGTGTCCACTAGCTTCTTAGCTGTATTTACCTTCGGTGTGTGTGTTTGAGCATCATGCTGCCGCTCTGAGCTTCTCTGAAAACAAAAAATGCATTCAATTACTTTTGACCCTTGTTTAAGTTAAAATAAGGTCATTAAATTATGTTAATTATATTGTTGGCAGGTGGAATGCATCACAGTTGGCCAATCACACATTCTGTACCTACAGCAGAGCTCTATAAACTATGCATACACCCTACATTCTGACTTTTCCCCAATACTTTGGACCACTGGAGTAGAATTTTAACTGAGATAATGCTAGGGGCTGCTGCAGGTCTGCTACACCTGTATGTGGTGGATGCTGAAGTCAGTGTTGCTGGTGCTGCTGACAATAGGCCTAGACAGAGAAGGAAAAGAGTGTTCAGGCCAAGAGTAACCTTCCAGGAGCTACATGAGCTGGAGATTGTAGAGTGGTACAGGGTTGACAGGGACATACTACAAGAACTCATTGAGCTCTGCCACCCTCAACTCAGATGCAGAGCCAACAGAGGGTAACCCATCCCAGTGGAAACAAAGGTATGTCTCGCCGTTAGGATACTAGCTACAGGTATTTTCCAAAGGCCATCTGGGGACATGATGGGGGTCTCACAGGCATCAGCATCTAGGGTACTCCACCAGTTCCTGGCTGCCATGCTACCATATGCCAGTGAGCACATTTATTTTCCCCTCACTGCTAAGGAGAGAGCCAGCAATGTGCAACACTTCTACCATGTAACACACAACCCTGAAGTACTGGGTACCATAGATTGCACTCATGTACACATCAAGGCACAACCAGGTGAGGAGGGTAGAATTTACATCAACCACAAGGGGTACCACTCCATCAACTTCCAAGTCATGTGCAATGCCCAGGGGATTATCATGAATGTATGTGCTGGCAGCCCTGGCAGTTATCATGACTCCCATATCTGGCATGCATCACAGCGGTATCAGATGTTTACTAGGGGGGCATCCCACATGGCCATTTACTGGGGGATGTTGGCTATGCACTGGAACTGTTGATGATGACACCCATCAGAAATGCACACGCACCCATGGAAGAACACCATAATGAGGCACATGCACAAACTAGTAACATCATAGAGTGTGTGTTTGGGCTTCTGAAGGCATGTTTCTGGTGCCTCGATATATCTAGTGGAGCTCTGCAGTACTCTCCAGCCACATGTGCACATATGTCACAGTATGTGCTATGCTACACAATGTGAACCTGCAGAAACAGCTGCAGCAGATCAGCAAAGGGAAGGGGTACACCCCCCCAATAGTGACTAAGTCACCACAGCCACACTCACAGGATGACTTGGAGGAGGAACCCCCTGATGATGTCCCTGTAAACAGACATAGGCGTGCCCAGTATGCCCGGGCTTTGGCTAAGAGACAACACATAGCACATTTACTGATAACCTAGTGTCCTAAGGTCTGACACCTTACTCCTACACACATACATATATTAAAAGTGATGCCATGCAACCCACACAACCTGCACCTATTCATGTATTGGCCGTGTACTACTTGCATCAGAGTCAGTCCTGAACAACAGTTCAGTCAGCTACTGCATTCACAAGGTAAATCTCTAACCTACACACTTCTTATAAGGATTACTATAATATGGTATTGTATGTATGGGCCTGATGCATTTATGCAAGGAAATATACTGGGCTATTTGGAGAGAAGTAAAATCCACATGGGACTACAGATACCCAGTTCACTAGTATGTGTTCCTTTATATTCACTAGGCCTCATGGTTTAAATATTCACTACATCAGTCAAGGGAAATGTTAAACAGTGGGGTCACATGATATTTGGGCTACTGTCTATCCCAGCTGAACATGTGTTGCTGTTCCCCCACACCCAACATAGCAGTTTTTCCATATAACTGCTTTAACAGTAAGTCATCTTTGGTATATCAGCAAGGCAGGCAATCTCAGGGCAGTAACACTGAAATCAATCACGTATTGTATGTCTCACGTTATGCAGGAATAACAACGTACATATGTATGCTGTTGATTGTGTGATGAATAACATCTCTTTGCCTGGCAGCTTGTGTGGCTCAGTGGATTAGGGGAATTAGCAAGGGGTGATGGTGTTGATGGTTCAAATCTGGAAGTATCCACATCTTTTCAAAGTGAGGTATTATTATGTTGGTGTTTTCACAGACTGTCAGTCTGTGCGTGGTGTAACATTTTGAACCTCTGTCACATATTAATTACATCAGACAGCTGGAGAATGCCATGGACATTTTGAGTGAAGTGCAGTACTGCAAAAACAGGGAAGGATGTTATTGTCTGTAACACACAAATCCCAGACTGGAGTACAAGTAGGTGTGGTCTGGAGTCACATTATAAATATTGACAGTCCCACTGGGCATGCCCATACACTTAGTTAAACTGAACACAATCCTGTTGCCCAGTCATCAAAATGACCTGTTATGAATAGATATGTCTATACATGCATACAATATGTATACATATCCTTCTGTCAATATCTGTCTCTCACATATATAACATATCTATCTCTATGTGTTTTCAGATAGATATATACCTATATATATAGGTGTGTATGGATATATGTATATATATATATATATATATATATATATATATATATATATATATAGATATATATATATATATATATATATATATAGATATATATATATATATATATATATACACACACATACAAACATCTCAGTCTCTCCCCATATATCTACCTATATAACACATATACATATCATACACACACAGCAACATTTATATACATATCCCTGTTATATACATAAATATGTGTGTGGATGTGTGTATTGTCCTACATACTCTAATAATGGTGAGTAAAGCTGCTCTATCACACATCTATAATGCTGCTCAAAGGATTCAAAGTAAGCTCTTAACAGTATATAATGCACTTGCCTACAGACCCCTGTGCCTGCTGGATGTCACCATATAGATGGCAACAGGTGAGCAGGTGGTGTAATGTGTAATGTTGTCTATACATGCATGGACAGGGCACATTCTTTCTGCCCACAGGCTTGCCCATCCAAGTGCAAACAGACATATATGGACGTACTGCTAACTGTAGACACACAGCTAGGATACTGACAGTTATCTGACTGCTAGGATACTAGATGCAGATAACAGTATGAAGTAATATCACTCTGCAGGCCACAGATGCTGTTCAACACAAGCCTAGTTTGTGTAATCTACAAGTAGTTTGCCTGCAATCACATACTAAGCGGACATCGGCCATAGCACATGTGGTACATACTAGCTAGGTAGAGGTTTTAATCTCACTCCAGGCCACTTGCTGTATGTGTACCCTGCATAATAACTCAGAATCCTTCATTGGCTATCAAACTGCAAGGGTTATACACTTTTTGGCTCTGTATTGTTGTTGGCTTCCAAGCTGCCCTCTTCTACAAGGCCTGATGATGCCATCTACCTTAAGAGTACCGGCTGCCATTATAGCATCATACTTAAGCCATGGCACATGCGATAAGTACTGTGGAAGTACTAGGTAGGTAGAGGTTCTTATATCACTGCAGGTCAGTTGGTGTGTGTGTGTGTGTGTGTGTGTGTGTGTGTGTGTGTGTGTATTCCCCTACAAAATAACTATGAATCCCTCATTGGCTATCAAACTGCAATGGTTATGCACTTTTTGGCCCTGTAAGTTGCTGCTGGCTTCCAAACTGCCCTCTTCTACAAGGCTTGATGATGTCATCTACCTTAAGACTACCAGCTGCCATTGGAGCATCAGACTTAAGCTGTAGCACATACAGTAAGTGCTATGATCTGTGTGTAAGACCAGATAAGTAGAAGTTCTAGTCTCACTCCAGGCTGCTTGGTTTTGTTTATATGTCCCTAAGGCATATATATGATCACCTCAGTAACTTAGAAAGAGGCAGGGTTTTGCAGTATTTTATTTGTAGCAGGTGATGTGGCCCTCCAAATGCCTGACCACAACTAGGCCTGCTGATTTCATCATGCGTAATATGTCCTAAACTGATAGTACTAGCAGACACGAGGTGTGTTGCGTGTATCACGTAGTGTGATCTGTAGTGTGTACCATTATATTGGTTAGTGTTCTAATCGACATACTGCCAACTTGCACTATGCATGTGCCATGCCATGTCCTGTAAGTAGTAATTGGAAGTGGTGCTATCTTCAGTGTAGCCATGTTTGTGTGTGTGGCTGTTAGAGCAGTTTACATCAGCTTATGGAACCATAGGATGTTTAAACTTAACTAGCATAATGGCCATACAGCAATCACAATCCTAGGCAACTTTATACCCTTATTTACATGATCAGCACATATTGCCCCAGTACAAGAGGGACACAGGCAGAAGCCCTGTGTTGAAATGATGGTCGACCAGCCATTCATACAGTTGGCATGTGCTGAGGTGCACCGAGGTGCTCTGTGTGCCATTAGGCAGGGATGTGTTTCAAATTTGTGTTAAAGTCTGCTAGACAAATCTCTCCCATCAGCATGTATTACTAACATCACATATTAGGTTAATGTCCTTAGAGTGATTAATCCATCCACTATGCCACCTAATGATATGCATCATTTACAATCAAGCAGTGTCACACATTGCCCAGTATGCAATACAGAGATCACCTCTGAGTATTCTATATGCTACACACTGCAATGACACTCATTTCAGTTGATCCCCATTAAACACATACTGAAGACATGATGTTCCCTTGTAAGGGACCATACTGTTGTGTGCAATTGCCAGTACTGCTTGGAAGGGTACATTATCAAATAGCCATTGCATTCAGATATTAGCACGCTGAGGGAAGAGTACATGGAGGCTATGAGTATGTCACTTATGGGTGACTGTGCCCTCAGCAATGACATATGATTCCTGCCATACCATTGTGGAGACATGGTGAGCTCAGGCACATTAGGTGTAAATCTGTGTGGCCAGGTCTGCGTGTTCAGTTCTTTCACCCCTGAGTATGTACATCACATGTTGCAACTTATGTGTTACATACCAGGTACATAGGTGTTATTGAAGATAATGATACTACATATATATTTGCATGGAGTTTATGGCCATTAGTATGTCAGCAGGCATTTGTTCATCAATACCCGCTTGCAGGATATTGACATAACTCACAGACTCTATGACTGCTCACAATTTGCAGGCATCAGTCAACATTGTTAGCCACAGACATTCAGTACTCACTTGTATCATAATTAAATGGATTCCAAGTAATAGAGGACCCAGGACTGAGCCCTGTTAGACACTGCTGCTTACAGATCAGCAATTGGAGGCAAATGTCCCTATGTTGAGTATGTGTGCCATCAATGGGCCAGTTAGTGACCCCTACAATGACAGTACTATGGATGCAAAGTGGGTGCTTTGTAACTGAGTGGGGGATATAGTTAGATGGCTTGGCTCATCCCAGGGGGGTGTATGCCCTGATGTCCCCTCACTTTGGTCCTTGGTGACTGCCTCGGAAATGTCCACCATGTTTAACACTCATGATTGCTATGTCACACATCCAAACTGTGTACAGTCAACTGTGTGTAGATCACATATATGTGTGCTGATCAGCTGCATGATGATTGCCCACACAGGCATACAGATATGGATACTCAGACAAAGAGGTCTATAGTTCTGTTGGTCAGTGAATGCACCACCTCTGTGCAAGGGTATAACAGTTGCCGTTGTCCACTCAGCTGGGGTGCAGCCAGTGGTTTCAGCATGATTACAAGGTGTTCCCAATGCTGTTAGTAATCTTTGTCAGATCTCATGTAGGATGCAGTCTGGAATGTTAGCATGTCTAATAGTTGCTGTGCATCCTACATTGAGACGCCATTTACAACCAGCTCTGTAGATATGGAAGTTATGGGACACATTGTAGGAATGTCATATGTCACATGTGGTGGGGGCAGAGGATTGAAGTTGATGCAAAACCTGTGGGACTACAGGTTAGCTATGAGTACAGACCCATTATATGTGGCATTATTATGTATGAGTTCAACGAAAATCTGGGCCTGTCCTTTGATGTTACAAATGTAACTACACTGTGCATTGTGGTTCTGCTTTGTGTGAGTGGCTAATTTTGCCATTTCCTGTGTCTACACAACATCACAACAACACAATGTGCTTCTTTTAGCTGAGAAGGTTGTGCCTCCATTTTAGGGGGGCACCCTCACCCCAACTGTCACACAGCAATGTCCACCTCTTACTGCACAGCCTGCTACTGGCAGTTGTCCACCAGTCAGGTTTACTGTGCCATGAGGAGTCTGTGTCCCTCCTGTCACGTACAGCCAAGTTCATGCAGTTGTAATGCTGCTGACATAATGCATGGGTGTAGAGCTCTGCATACTTGCCTGGCCCATCTGAGGGGGTAGTACAGTCAAGCTATGTCAACCATCCCACAGGAGGTACTAAATGGCTTTGTTGAAATATATGTATGTATTGTAAGCAAGGGGGGTTAGTGGCAGTAGTTTTAATGAGACTGAACTGTGGCCATATCCCACCATGGAGGACCTGACACTGGGGGGGTTGCAGTGGTAACCCATATTGGTAAACACATGATGCAATATGTTGTTGCCCATTGTGGGGATGTCATGGGACTGCTACAGGGCATTGTAGTTAAGGACCTGGACTAACCTTTGGCAAGTGAGCTGCAGAACGACTAAGCAACACAGTTGGTGGTCACTTAATGCCACCCCAACCATAGTGTAATGATATATCTTGATAGACACATACATACAAATACACACAGTGGGTGTCTGGATTCATGCAGCTGCTCCTGTAGCCAGCTATTGCTTGATTATGTGCCCTTCCAGTATTGAATGGCACCTGCCGTGTCTCCGGGAAGTCACAGTGTTTCACAAAATCTGGATGTGTATCTATCCTATAATGAGTATGTATATACCACCTGCATTACCTAGAATGCTGTCATTTTGAGGTCTAAAGATGTGGATGGACATATAGTCTGGTATGACTGTTGTGCTGTCCACAGCCTTGAACCAGATGTCCTTGACTGCACACATGTCTGCATTATCCAGGGTGGGGACACTTTCCACAGAGTGGGGTTCAGTGTTGCCATACCCAGCGTGTAGCACCATGACCATGATGTTGTATTAAGATGGTGTTCCCATTGTCAACTTTGCCCTCAACAGTGCATGCATCTCAGATACATTGCTGGGGTGTCAGCAGCCTTGGCTGGTACTCCTGTTCCCAGGGGTGAGAGATGAAGACCATCACTGGTGAAGTATTGATGTACTGATATGAAGTGGTGATAAATATGCTAACTATGATCAAACAACTGAGGCATATGATGCAAACTACCCCCCCCCCCCTTAAGAAGGTCAGAACGTATAGAAAATAGAAATAAGCAGAAAGTTTTTTTAGCAAAACCATATTCCCCCAGGAACAACAAAGGGAAGAACAGGGGTGGTTACAGAAATACACACAGATAGGAAATTTAGAATAAGGCAAACCTATTGGTGTTTGTTATGAAGGAATTTGTCATTCCCTGGAAGGTTTTAATATTTTTAATTACACGGAACACGCTATAGTGATAACCTGACCAGTTATGAAACCTGACAAGGGTGAGGTGGGGTCGTTTTGCTTACCAACATAGATTATGTTAACCAACTGACTTTGATTTTTTTTTCTGACACTAATAAATAGCACATTTCCTCTAGGAATGAGGTTTCTCTTGCACACAGAAAAATTCAGTTATTCTTAGAAGATTCTATATTTCAAAATGTTATTTCAGAGGAAGTGTACAATTTTTTGAAAATGGAACACCCTCTAACACCAATAGACTTTGGTATTCCAAAAGTGCACAAATGTGTATAACAGCCACTTTTTAGGGTGATAATTTCTAACTGCAGTAGTTCCACTTATTCTTTAAGTACTTTTGTGGACAGGATTTTGAAAGAATCAATAAAATCTGTAGACTATCTGTTGAAAGATTCTTGGGACATTGTATCAAAAATTAATGAAAGATGGTATAATGATGGTAGTATCCTGTCCACAATAGATGTAGTCGATCTGTTCACCTCTATCCCCCACCAGGTGGGTTTAGACCTGTTTTATGAAGCTATTAGAGTGTTAACCAGGCTTAGTAATACCATGCTTAATTTTATCATGGCAAGTATGAATTACATTCTCACTAACAATTTCTTTACCTTTGAGGGGTGAGCACTACAGACAAGTCCAGGGATTGGCAATGGGGGATACATGTGCCCCCATTTATGCCAACTTGATTTTATATGCTTGGGAGAAAAAGTATGTCTTCACCACTGATTATAAACAACACTGGTGCACATACTTCCGCTATTTGGATGATATCTTTATTTTGTGGAAAGATGATCAGGTTGATGTTGAAGACTTTGTGGGTCATTTAAATAAAATATGTATGTATTTTAAATTTACATCTCAAAGTTCAAAAGATTCTATCATTTATTTGGATGAAACCCTTTTCAAAGATAGAGAGAACAATAAGTTCTCGTCAAAGGTTTTTGGGAAAGAAACATTTTTGAACAATTACTTGGACTTCCAAAACTGCCACCCTTGCACAATAAGTAAAACATTTTTAAAGGGCAGCTTGTGAGAGCAGCCAGAATGTGCTCAGATAGGGAGTTGTTTTTGTGTGAAATAGATTTGGTAACCGACATGTTTAAACTCAGAGGTTACCCGGACAAGATCCTTAATATTATTGTTAAAGAGATGGTAGAAGGGTGGGGGTCACAAATATAAACCTCTGCTTGGTAGTGGGGAGATGATAATCATATTGATAACACAATGTTTAATGCAAGTATGGTTATTCCATTTGTTGTAGGAGAAAAGACAGTTAAGGCTATATTTAAAAAGAACTGGACATATTTTGAGGGAACTCAGAAATTTTCAATATGTTGGGCCAATCCCCAATGTTTGTTTATAGAACCGGTAAGAATATGAAGTATATTGTGGAGCACACAACATTTAATTTCTCACTAACACTGAAAGGCACAACTAAATGTAACCAATGTCCATATGTTTTGGACAGTGATTATATATAATTAAAAGGTTTTAGGCACCACATCAGGCTACATAAGGGCAATTGTAACACAAAGGGTGTGAGATATATATATATATATATATATATATGTGTGTGTGTGTATGTATATATATATATAAATATATAAATAAATATATATATATATATATATATATATATATATATATATATATATATATATAAAGTATTTGCCAAACATGTTGAGATCTAGAATATGTGAACACCTATATATACACTATAGCTAAGGGCAATATTAACAATGCCCTATACAAACATTCGCTAACTTGCCCAAGTAACACCAAATACAAGTTTGGAATATTAGAAGTTGTTCCACAAAGTACAAGGGGTGGTTGGTGGGAATTGCAACTTGAATTAAAAGAATTTTACTGGATTATCAGACTAAATACAGGGATTGCACCAGGGCTCAGTGATTATGTTTCATTGCTTCCTGTGTTGAAGCACAGGGTTCTGGATCTTGGATAAATGTTGTATTTTTAGTAATTTTATATTTTAATGCTTATTTCTACCAAAAGAATGGTATTTTTGAATAATAAGTTGTATATACAACAAAATGTTTTCTTAAAGTGTCTTGTTGTTTTAAGAACAATTTTTTTGGAACATTGATTCACGTTTTATCTTTTAATTGCTTATTGATGTTAATTGGTAGTACTATTTAAGTAGGGGCATTTTATTTAGTAATTTGTTCTGAAGATGTCCCTTAGTGATGAAAAGGGATGAAAGTGCTTAACTTGTTTTATTGGTGAATAAAGACGTTTCTACCATAGCATTTGTCTGGAGCTTATGGTGGTGTTTTATCCAGAAGCACTTTTTGTTGTATTTATTAGTGTTTAATAAGTGCTTTTTGCAAATGGGTATCTTGGATTATGAAGTACTTATGTCTGTTGAGCAAGGCATCCCAGGCAGACATGTAGTAAATCCTCTTACAATGACATCACATGCTAAGGCAATTATTGACTTCCATCAATTTCCATGGGTATGAAACCATCATCCTAGGTGAGGATGAACTGCAGCTGAAAGCTATGCTCATACCTGTGAGACACACAGACTGGCTAAGCTCAGTCATGTGTCTGCATATAGGTCAGTGACGTATGTCCCTAGTCATACACACCTGCAGGAACTATGATGTCAATATTATGTTAACTAAGCAATTTGCGGCAATGTGGTAAGGCCTATTGTGTCAACACACAGACAGCTATCTGTGATCTTTTCCATATGTAGCCACTTCACACAGACATCAATGTGTCTCATGATGTAATCACCTATGACTAAGAGGTGTGATTTTGTGTTTCGCCTTGGGTGTTTGACCGGTGAGAGAGTGGCGCATGCAGTATTATGTATAATGTGCACTCCAGATGCAGGATTTTCTGAGCTGTCTGTTGTTTGTCAGTGTGTCTGGTAAGGAGCTGCACACATGCATGTGTGAGTAATGTGGGTGTAGGTGGTGAAGAATGTGAGCTGTGCATGTTGGCATAATGCTCATTGCCATATATAATTACTGTTGTTGGAGACACCATTCCAGCAAGGTTTGAAATGCAGTCACATCTGTCACACGTTGTGTTTGTGGATCATAGTAGTAGAGAGGTGGGGACACTCCCAACATCTCAGCAGCAGGTCCTGCAAAATTAGGGTCATGCTACCACACCCTTGGGGTTGACAGCCTGATATACAGTGTTTGTAGTCACATCTTGCAGTGAAGATGTGGATGCCTGTGCATGCATAGAGGACTTGTTCAACTTTGCTGACATTACGTTGACCTCACAAGCATACGATGCCTGTCAATCAACCAGACAGCACACTGAGTGTTATGCGACATGATGTGGGAACACAAACATGTTTCAGGAACATAACTGTATAGTATGACATGTCTAGGACATGTGGCAGCTGGACACACATTGGTCATAGGTGGCCAGTCTGCTGCAGTAGGCCTCACAACCATGTCATGCAGATATCAACCAGTAATCTGTTAAAGGGCAGGATACAAGACTAGCTGTGAAATTGTCACCTACAATGGCTCACCAGCAATGTGCCAATTGTGTCAGCAAGACTTGGCATCTGTGTCACTGGACATTGCACATTATATTGTGGCACTACAGCAGTACTACTAATCTCCCTGTCATCAGTTTCCTAGTGACATAGCACAACCATAGAACAGAAGGCATAAGACATACAAAAGCAAACTGAGTGCCCAGGTTGCTAATCAAGGCATCTACCTGGAGAAGGGCATGTGAAGCCTACAGAGCCTTTCATGATGTGAAAAAGCTATGCAGATGAACAAACAGGCTGTGCCCTGCTTGTCATCATGGGCTTCATAGTAACTTTTTACGTGTGATGACAGAAAACGTATGGGAGCATGGTAGCCTATGTGAGAGTGGTGTTGGTGAGACCAGCAGTATTAGTTGTCAGGCACCAGGAATTATGTGGACTCCCATGTTTAACACAGTCTTCACAAGGAAATTGTGTTCTTCCAGTGCACACTGCTTGGGTAGTACCCAACTGCAGAATACCTGTGTAAAACCCACACCTTACCTTCACGGGGTATAGATATTACACTTCCCTAGCGTGTTTGTCTGTGCTCTGTACAGACACCTTGGATGACTCTCTTCTTGTAACATGCTGGAAGTTACTGCAATACTTAGTTGCACAAAGGACAACTAGCACGTAGTACCAAGCTGTGTCCCCATATCTCTGAGTCATGTGACATGAAATGCCATAAAAGTATTTAACATGGATATGAGCAGTAACACTGTCGTACACCTACTGCCACTGGACCAAACACTGTTTATTTTGCTGAAGGTGAAATCATGCTTGCCATCTTTAACTGGCAGACCCCACTGAGTGTTACACTATGCAATGGATGACAGAAATATGACTCTCTCTACCTACCATGGCCTGACAAGGTGTTTGACAATATTAGGCTAGCAACCATTGCTGGAAACTGTGTAGGTTATCTACAGAGTGTTTTGTCAGCTGGTGGATAGGCAGGTGTCTGACAGTCATAATCTGGGAAGATAATATTGGGAGACCTACACTGCAATTACACCAGTCACCAGTGGATTTTCACAGACATCATTAATGGTGCACCCCTTCTAGCCCTTACCTCTTTGCAGTCACAGCCATTGTCAGTGACCTCTGACTGACTTAATTAGCAGGTGATTGCATATTAGGAGCTGGCACTGAATCCCACACAGAACCATTAGTTATCCAAGATGGCCTGAGACACACATTCAGTTGTTGTCTGAACCATTAACAAATACTAATTGCCAAAGACTGCACAATAATATCCTTTGGGAAGTCATCCACCCCTGAAACATATTGTAGTGTCTGCACACTGCACACAGTTGAGCTATTACTCATGGAGTTATGGACACAGACAGTAATGCAGCCTTTGACTTTCACTGGTCGGTAAGCTGTGGGGATGCATTTAGTTTTATATAAACTATACAGGAAGGTATGGCATGTAAATCCCAGACAGTCACTGCTATACTGCATGTGGTACTCATCACACCTATCAATGAGTGCAATGGAACCTTTGCTATGTCACTACACAGGCATATCTTACAACTGTAGCAGCCACATAGGTTCCATGGTACTCCAATACACATTGTAGATAACATGTCCTATGGAGTCTGCATCAAGACCATACATATGTAGTCTGTCTCCTAAATGCTTTAGAGGGGATGTGTATGGCTGCCATACAGGGAGGTGTCAGATCCCACTGTGTACCTCTCGCGTATCCATGACAGGACTAACACATGTCTCACTTGTTCTGCACACCTACAGCATCACTGTGGTATAAATAGTACATGCTGGAGAGACAGATATGTAACACAGACAGTATACCCTATATGTAACAGGCCCCCCATGCATGTGAAGCACACATCTGCTGTGGCACACAGCATGTTCAGGTTACACAATGGGATGCAGAAGAAGACAATCATAACTGGTGTCAGACAAGTGTCTGTACTGGACACAGGAAATCTGTAGATGGGTCATCTCCATCATCACATTTTTAGATGTGTTAGCTGCCAAAACCCTGGTGACACTTATCAAGGGTATCAGACCTTTTCACAGATTAGGGATGCATGAGTACAGTCAATGACACTATTGTCCTTGTTAGCCTGTTATACACATATGAACCTTTGGAGCATACTTATAGCGCTGTACCTTGCTGAAGACACATTTATTCTGTGCTGACATTCCATCCTGTGCTATGATGTCTATGGCTTTATTGCCACATTGTATCCATAGGTGTCCCCAACAGAATCCTGAAACAGACACATAAACAGGTCTATGACACACCTTTCATTGTGTATGTATACAGCCATTACAACATCATACAACATAAGGTACACAGAAAATGTCATCATACAGTATTTGTCAGTATCCACTACAAGTGGCATGGCAAAACAAAAATAAATTACACAAGTACATTCCCTGAATCGATGGAGAGGATGAAATAGATGTGGCACAGATATCATCATTTGCAAAGGGTGTAGTGTGGGGTGCAGAAGGCCTAGGCTGACTCAAAAGGTTGACAGCATGAGTGTGAGTCAGGAAGGGAAGCAGATAAGATGGACCATAGAAACGTGCCATGTGTATCTGTAGGTGACTTGCATTTGACAGTGGTGTGTGAGTGTATGCGTGTACGCAGTCAAGCTCAGTGCTAGCCCTGCACGTGTGTATGTTGGACAGCTTTGAACCACACATGGTAGAGCTGACAGCTCACCCTCTCTGGCCCTGAGCATGGAAACTGGCTCTGCCTGGAGTTGCACTGGCACCTTCATGCTCAAGGTCAGAAGCGGTGCTAGTATGTGATGGTGACTGTTGTCTTCTGGGACCGTGTTCTCCATGAGAACACCAAGGACCACAAGCCCTTGGCCTGCCACATTTTGCCATGGACAGCGCACTCCCCTATGTAGCACTGGATGTGCTGCACTACAGGAGCATGATTGTACATGGCCATGTAAACTCTCAACAGATGGGGTTGCTGACCTACATCCATGAGTCCGATGCTCAACTCCAACCAGACATTCCAGCACAGACACTGTGCTTTCCAAAACAGATAGTGTGCAATCTGTCTCAGCCTACCTTCTTTCCTTACAACAGTGAACTGATCCAGGTTGTCAGCAATGAGGTGGAGGGAGTCATAGATGTCAGACTGTGCTTCATCCATAATCCTAAGCAAATATATGGAGTTCCTTTCAGAATATACCTGTGCATCCATGATGGCCCAAAACATGCCCCGAGTGACCTGTGATGTGATGCCTGCAGCAGATGGTGGACAGACAGCAGGCCTCCTACAAGCACCCCCATGAATCTGCCTGAGTGGAACCTCACCATCTGTCTGACTATGGCCAGTATCTACACTCACTGGAGCCATAGTTGCCATACTTTCCTGTTCAATGTCCCCACCCTCTGACTGTCCAATATCTGTGGCCTCCGGGAACTGGGTATGTGTGGGCATACTGACTGTGTACTGTGACAATGAGGGCAGAAAAGGGATGTCAACCTCTGGGACAGATTCAGTCCCTGAAACCTCCACCTGTGCCTAACTGTGGTCAATATCATCATCAGAGTCTGAAGAGACACTGACATCAGATAGTGTAGGGGACAGACACCAACCCTCCGGTCACCTGTGATATGAAAGGAAAAAGCAGTACATTAATACCTGCACTATTATGCTCTGCAGTACTATGTTGCAATATATGTAAAGTTCTATACACTGTTGTCATTATTACAGACCTGTTGAAAACCCAACCTCATAATACTGTCACATCTATCAGTGTGGTCACACCGACAAGGCATACATATCACTATGACATGTGTACCGTCAGAAAATATATGCGCAGTTGTAAATCATGCCGACAATACAGCACTCCAGGCAGCAGGCCTGTGATGGCATTTTAGGGATTACATTGCTGTGAACCTACATCTATAACAAAACAGTGTTGTGCTTACCAGGACCAGGACCATGGCCTTGTCTGTACCTGACAGACCTGTGAAAAGTTGAGGGAGAGGTAATGTCAGTACCACTACATGTTGCACCACAACAAGGTAATACATCCATATATCTCACATTTACAGTGGCTACTGTGTTAATTGTTATATTGGTTGAAATCTGGGCATGAGAGTCAAACTGCAGTTACCCCCCAAAGAACAGAGTCCTGACACCCCCATAAGAGTATGTGCACCTTGACACACTGAATGCTACAGTATTGCAATGCAGATCAAACTAAGCTTACCTGCACACTCTTCTGCCATGGAAACTGTGGCACCCACATCCATGATGTATGGTTTGATGTATGCCTGTGAGCTGTCATGTGTGCCTACATTTGCCAGGATTTCCTCAGTGGTTGAGAGTGGCTGTTCCATGCAGGCCCTCCACCAGTGATGTCATGATCCCTGGCTACATCTGCTGCTCTTCTGCATGCAGCATTGATCATGTCCATTTTGTGGTGTTGAACCTGCTCATATGTCCTGCTCTGATGATCTGTGGCATTCAAATCATAGACAAGGTCAACCCACAATGCCACCCACTGTTCCTTGTTGTTCCTACCCTTGGACAGTAGGTATCCAGGGTGTTGATGGAGGAATTCCAGTATTATATAATTCTCTGCATCTATGAAAGGTGCATGGTGTCTTGGATACATGTTTCCTGAAAGACAACAAAATGGGAACATGTCTGGATTGCATACATGGAAGTACACTATCTAGAGATACAGCAAGAACAGAATGGCTGGGGGTATCCACTGCTTGATCACACATGTCATATTCCACAGTGTGCAAACATACTAAGTATGTGGATACAACTAAGATACTAGTGATAGTCAGCTATTCCCATGTGTGCCATGACAGATACTGCTGTATGATCATATTCCTGACACGGATGTCTATTGTAGTGTGCCCCCTAGGGGCAACCGCCCTGATAATATGTCAAAACAACTGTGCCAAACAAATAGCAGTGTGCTATTAAAACCACTATAAAGGGACAGTCCTATGAGACCAGTGTGCCACATTGACAATAAACATTCCATCCTTAATTTATTGGACTTCCTCTGTAGGTGTAACATATCTGGAGATTATTGACATGTCAGTATCACAGTTCTAAGAAAGGACACCACACAGCTGAAAATAAGGACCATGTTGTTTACTGCAAAAACACTCAGTAAAATCACAATGTAAGCACTTTCGTAAGGTACACTGCCCAAACTTCATCAGACAAAGTGAATTAAAGCACATTAAGCATTTATATAAAAGACCAGACCCCCACAGTCATTAATTATTAAAGCACCGCTAACATATAAACTAAATCAGTTAACTTGAAAATACTATAAGCTTTGAATAAATGACCTTTCATGTTGCACTAAAAAAATGTATATTATCATAAAAATATATGTATGTATATATGTATCAAAAACCATCACTTTAATGTGTAACAGTAACATAATTGATATAATATGAATTCATACCATATACAAAATTTATAAAATATGTTTATATAAAAAGAAATTAATTTTGTGTGTATATAGACAATATTACAAATAAATATATTATCTATCCAGCACCCTAAGCTTCAATTTACTGCTGATTGATATAGCATCATTTAAACTGGGGGGGGGGGCATTGAGGAAGACCTGCTACCAAGTCTCCTTGTCTTCCAACCACAATTTCCACGGGCCCATTCTATCCCTCTGCTTAATCTGCTGTAACACCACAAATTTGAAATTATGGTCAGAAAACTTTTTTATATGTCTGAATAAATCATTCCTCTTATCTCAGCGGCGAACCTCATGCAAGTGTTCATATATACGTTGGCTCAATTTCCATTGGGTCTTCCCAACATAAAAGTCCGGACATGAGGAACACAATGCAGCATATAGCACACCATATGTGTGACAATTAAATTTCCCTTTAATATTAATCTCCTTATTGTTTATTCTGACCTTATTTGTAGACAAAATATATCCACATTGATTACACATACCACAGCATGACATTTTACTCAGCGATTTAGCCTCTTTATTCTGTTTCAGCATATTTTTAATATTCCTACCTCTCCTAAACACAAACTCAGGGCGTTCACCAAAAAAAGCCCCCATATTAGGATCACTTCTTAGAATGGTCCAATTTTTATTAACTATATGTTGTATAGTATACCTGTCAAAAAAGTAGATACAAAGGGGCAAGAAACACTCACCTGTTTATCCAATTCTAACCTCTCTGACAAACTTCCCATCTCAAACACAAAAGACTTCTCTTGGTCATCAAAAGTAAAGTCTACCTCACCCCTAGTTAAACATGCTTCTAGAGTCATACCATTCTCATGTGGGTTCATCAAAATTGGTTTGTAAACCCCTTTTAACCGCTTGTCCACGACCTCCTTTCTGATGTTATTAATTAACCCTATAGGATATGCCCTATCCATGAACATTTGACACATGCGGTCACATTCCTCAAGAAAATCCCCATAAGAAGAGACCATCTGTGCTGCTCTGACCAGCCAACCCTTGATAATACCACGTTTTACATGAAAAGGATGGTTACTATTGAAATGTAATATACTATTTGAATAAGTAGGTTTCCTAAAAATATTAGAATTCAAAAAAACATCCTCCGTTTTAATCAGCAACACATCCAGGTAATATATCTGTACTGCATCCACACTGTATGTAAACTTTAGAAAAGCAGTACTTTCATTGATGTAACTAATAAAATCAACTAAATCATTCTCAGGACCATTCCATGCAATAAATAGGTCATCCAGGTACCTCAGATACAAAACCACATTGGCAAAAAAAGTAGAAGGAAACAAATGATGCTTCTCCCACCAAGCCATTACAAGGTTAGCAAATAGGGGGCCACAAGGAGAACCCATGGCTACCCCTAACCGCTGTTTGAAATAATGTCCCTCAAAATAGATAAAATTGTTCTTTAGTACTATTTCCATTAATTGCTTGTAGGTATTGTTAGTATCCTGGGGTAACCTGAATTCCACATGCAAAAAATCTGAGAAACAATCTAGGCCTTGGTCCTGAGGAATGAATCTGTAAAGATCCCTGACATCAATAGTCTGAATATAAGTTTGTGGTCAAACATATCCAGACTATTACATCTTTCCAAAGAGTGCCACGAATCATGGCATATATGTGGAATGGTCATAACCTTTTCGTTCAATTTATAATCCAAATATTTGGCAATATAACTAGTTTTAGACCAAGAAGAGTCAACAATAGTTCAAAAGTGGGGGGGGGTTACCAAATCCTTATGGATCTTGGGAATTCCAAAGATTCCTGGAATCGTTGGAACATCTGTAGTCATATAATTATAATCATCCAAATCTATCTGGTCCTGGGTTAACATGTCTAATAAACCACTATCAGTGTTACGATATGCAATATACCTCATTTAAAGAGGCTTCAGTATAAGTACTGCTATATAATATATCAAACATTTTCTGTATATAATCCACCTTAGACATGACAACCACACCACCACCCTTATCTGGTTGCATAACTCTCATATTCTCATTCCTCAATTCATTCATTAAATTTTTTTCACTCCCAGTCATATTACACTCCTCATTAATGTTACCCAAAAAATGTCAGAAATCTGTCTCACACACTTTTTCAAATGCTTTAATACCATAATGTAAGTCAGGATTGAAAGTGCTAGGCATTCTGAAACACAAGCTATTGGTATTAAAAACATTATTGTCATTTCTGTGCATAAACTTTAAATTCAATCTGCGTGCATACAACTTAAGGTCACAAACAAGTTCACTGATATCACTTTTTGTATTTGGCACATAATTAAAACCCTTACTAAAAAGATCAACATGTTTAGTAGTAAAACAAAAGTCCATATAATTGTACAATTTAAAGTCTTTTGAATTGGTGATAACAACTGGTTTGTTAACAGTCACCTCTATTATCTCCTCGTCTTGGGAAATTGCACAAAATTCCACCCCTGTTGTCTCCAGTTGCCACCTTGGAATTTAAAAACAAGTTGCTTGATTTTAAAAAAGTGCAGCAGGAGAATATATACTTTCATGAGTGCTTGAGATTACAACAGGTGCCGAAGGGTCTTTGCATGTGCAAATTCCCTAATGGGGATGTTCCAGAGTCCTCACAGTCCTCTTACCATCAGGAACTATTGATTCTTTTTGACCATCACGGTTGTGAACTATTGGAGTTGATGTGCAGGCATAACACCATGGCGTTGGAGAAGCTTCAGGAAGAAATTTGTGTTTTGGACAGGAAGATCTGACATGTGGACATGTGGGAGCATTGTAAATTGGTGTATGACCATGTTTTTCAACAAGTGGATGGTGTTACAGCAATGATCATTTCTCGTAAAAGTAAGAAGTTGGAAAGGGACAGACGTGCATACCAGGGGGGATATGCTTACCCGTTGCCTCCAGTTTTACAGGGTAAGCAGGTTACTGCATCGCAACAAGCAAATGGTATGCAGGCAAAATGTTGCTGCCCAAATTGGTATTGAGCACCAGACATTCAACATTATTGTTGTCAGAAACACCAGAATCCTCCATACCATAATTGCTCCCTCGCAAAACGCGGGGAGTACTCACAAAATCTTGCTCTGTTTGTATGTCCCCTTGCAGTACACAATCACTGACTCCTGGGGTTTTAGGTATTAGTTGCAACACTAAATTAGTAAGGGTGTTCACCGAGTCCTGCAGTTTCTTGAATTCCTCCACCGAAACCACCGATATCCCTTCAGCCATGTTAAATAATATGAAACCAGGAACAACCAAGTAGTAAAAACCAACTGAAAAAAGGCACCACACAGCTGAAAATAAGAGCCACGTTGTTTACTGCAAAAACACTCAGTAAAATTACAATGTAAGTGCTTTAGTAAGGTACACTGCCCAAACTTCATCAGACAAAGTGAATTAAACACATTAAGCATTTATATAAAAGACCACACCCCCGCAATCATAAATTATTAAAGCACCACTAACATATAAACTAAATCAGTTAACTTGAGAATACTATAAACTTTGAATAAATGTCACAGTAAAGTGTTACAGCAATGATCATTTCTCGTAAAAGTAAGAAGTTGGAAAGGGGCAGACGTGCATACCAGGGGAGATATGCTTACCCGTTGCCTCCAGTTTTACAGAGTAAGCAGGTTACTGCATCACAACAAGCAAATGGTATCAACAGTTCTCCTGGTAGTGGAATACAGGATGTCCCTTTGGAGGAGCAAGGGCTGAGATGCTCAGAAAGGATAAAGAACTGCAATCAACAACAGTGGAGCCCGTACCCACAAGGTGGCAACTGGAGACAACAGGGGTGGAATTTTGTGCAATTTCCCAAGACAAGGAGATATTAGAGGTGACTATTAACAAACCAGTGGTTATCACCAATTCAAAGGAAGACTTTAAATTGTACAATTATACGGACTTTTGTTTTACTACTAAACCTGTTGATCTCTTTAGTAAAGGTTTTAATTATGTCTTCTTCTTTCGGCTTTTCCCGGTTAGGGGTCGCCACAGCGGATCATCTGTCTGCTCGTGATTGGCAGTGGAGTTTTACGGTGTTGAGTTGCCAGCCCAGCGCCCAACTTTCCACAGAAGGTACACACATGCACACACTCAAACCTAGGGCCAATTTAGAGTATCCAATCCACCTAATGTATGTCTTTGGGATGTGGGAGGAAACCCGAGCACCCGGGGGAAACCCACACGACCACAGGGAGGACATGCAGACTCCGCACAGAAGGCACCCCAGCTGAGAATTGAACTGGAGAACCTCTTGCTGTGAGGCAGTAACGTTAACCACTGCATCACCATGGCCGCCCTTAAGGGTTTTAATTATGTGCCAAATACAAAAAGTGATATCAGTGAACTTGTTTGTGACCTTAAGTTGTATGCACGTAGATTGAATTTAAAGTTTATGCACAGAAATGACAATGATGTTTTTAATACCAACAGCTTGTGTTTAAGAATGCCTAGCACTTTCAGTCCTGACTTACATTATGCTATTAAAGCATTTGAAAAAGTGTGTGAGACAGATTTCCGACATTTTTTGGGTAACATTAATGAGGAGTGTAACATGACTGGGAGTGAAAAAAATTTAATGAATGAATTGAGGAATGAGAATATGAGAGTTATGCAACCAGATAATGGAGGTGGTGTGGTTGTCATGTCTAAGGTGGATTATATACAGAAAATGTTTGATATATTATATAGCAGTACTTATACTGAAGCCTCTTTAAATGAGGTGAATATTGCATATCGTAACATTGATAGTGATTTATTAGACATGGTAACCCAGGACCAGATAGATTGGGATGATTATAATTATATGACTACAGATGTTCCAAAGATTCCAGGAATCTTTGGCATTCCCAAGATCCATAAGGATTTGGTAACCCCCCCCCCCCCGACCTATTGCTGACTCTTCTTGGTCTAAAACTAGGTATATCGCCAAATATTTGGATTATAAATTGAAAGAAAAGGTTATGACCATTCCACATATATGCCATGATTTGTAGCTCTTTTTGGATAGATGTAATAGTCTGGATATGGTTGACCACAACCTTATATTCCTGACTATTGATGTCAGGGATCTTTACAGCTGCATTCCTCAGGACCAAGGCCTAGATTGTTTCTCAGATTTTTTGTATGAGGAATTCAGGTTACCCCAGGATACTAACAATACCTACAGGCAATTAATGGAAATAGTGCTGAAGAACAATTTTATCTATTTTGAGAGACATTATTTCAAACAGCGGTTACAGGTAGCCATGGGGTCTCCCTGTGCCCCCCTATTTGCTAACCTTGTAATGGCTTGGTGGGAGAAGCATCGTTTGTTTCCTTCAACTTTTTTTGCCAATGTGCTTTTGTAGTTGAGATACCTGGATGACCTATTTATTGCATGGAATGTTTCTGAGAATTATATAGCTGAATATATTAGTTACAGCAACGGATGTACTGCTTTTCTAAAGTTTACATACAGTGTGGATGCAGTACAGATATCTTACCTGGATGTGTTGCTGACTAAAACTGAGGATGTTTTTTTGCAATCTAATATTTTTAGGAAACCTACTTATTAAAATAGTATATTACATTTCAATAGTAACCATCCTTTTCATGTAAAACGTGATATTATCAAGAGTCAGCTGGTCAGAGCAGCCAGGATGGTCTCTTCTTATGGGGATTTTCTTGAGGAATGTGACCGCATGTGTCAAATGTTCATTGATAGGGCATGTCCTATAGGGTTAATTAATAACATCAGAAAGGAGGCGTGGACAAGTGGTTAAAAGGGGTTTACAAACCAATTTTGATGAACCCACATGAGAATGGTATAAATCTAGAAGCATGTTTAACTAGGGTTGAGGTAGGCTTTACTTTTGATGACCAAGAGAAGTCTTTTGTGTCCGAGATGGGAAGTTTGTCAGAGAGGTTAGAATTGGATAACAGGTGAGTGCTTCTTGCCCCTTTGTATCTACTTTTTCGACAGTTATACTATAGAACATATAGTTAATAAAAATTGGACCATTCTAAGAAGTGATCCTAATATGGGGTCTTTTTTTGGTGAACACACTGTGCTTGTGTTTAGGAGAGGTAGGAATATTAAAAATATGCTGGAACAGAATAAAGAGGCTAAATCGCTGCTTAAAATGTCATGCTGCGGTATGTGTAATCAATGTAGATATATTTTGTCTAGAAATAAGGTCAGAATAAACAATAAGGAGATTAACATCAAAGGGAAATTTAATTGTCACACATATGGTGTGCTATATGCTGCATTGTGTTCCTCATGTCCGGGCTTTTACGTTGGGAAGACCCAACGGAAATTGAGCCAACGTATATATGAACACTTGTATGAGGTTCACCACTGTGATAAGAGGAATGCTTTATTCAGACATATAAAAAAGTTTTCTGACTATAATTTCAAATTTGTGGTGTTACAACAGATTAAGCAGATGGATAGAGTGGGCCCCTGGAAATTGTGGTTGGAAGACAAGGAGACTTGGTAGCAGGTCTTCCTCAATGCCCATGTCCCCCCTAGTTTAAATGATACTATATCAATCAGCAGTAAATTGAAGCTTAGGGTGCTGGATAGATAATATATTTATTTTTAATATTGTCTAAATACATGCAAAATTAATTTATTTTTATATAAACATATTTTATAAATTTTGTATATGGTATGAATTCATATTATATCAATTATGTTATTGTTACACATTAAAGCGATGATTTTGGATACATATATACATATATATATATATATATATATATATATATATATATATATATATTTTATGATAATATACAGATGTTTAGTGTAACATGAAAGGTCATTTATTCAAAGTTTTTAGTATTTTCAAGTTAACTGATTTAGTTTATATTTTAGTGGTGCTTTAATAATTAATGTCTGTGGGGGTGTGGTCTTTTATATAAATGTTTAATGTGTTTTAATTCACTTTGTCTGATGAAGTTTGGGCAGTGTACCTTACAAAAGCACTTACATTGTGATTTTACTGAGTGTTTTTGCAGTAAACAATGTGGTCCTTATTTTCAGCTGTACGGTGTCGGTTTTTCAGTTGGTTTTTGTTACTTGGTTGTTCCTGAGTTCTAAGAAAGACTTAATGCTGTAATCCCTATTCTCTGCAAATATATTCACAGATCTGCATCCTGTCGTAAATAAAAAGTGTATATACCTGATGAAGTGCAATACTCCTCTGCTGATAAGTGGAGATATTTAAGTATTTGCAAATGCATGCTCTGTATGCAGAAAGTCTCATATGGAATGGTTCCCCATAGCCAGCTGTTTGGCTTTTTATCATGCTTCTCATTAGCAGGTGAAATGCTAATTGCAGTCATCACAACTGATTTGCATTATCATAATGACAGGCAACCACTGTTCAAGATATAAGGCCTTCATTTAGATTAGAAACCCTTTCTCATATGTTGTGCTGGACATTACTGAGGTGAAGAGACTACATCATTGCAGATGGTAGGTCTGTAGTAGCTACTTTTACATAGAGATGTGTGTGCTACAGGCTGCAGCTGCTGCTGCAGGTGATTGGCATACGCAGAGAGTGTGAACACTTTGGAGGACAACAAGCTGTAGGAGTAACTGTGGGAGCTGTGTCAGTCTTGATTTAGAGGCAGAGCCAGAGTGATGGTACCCATTCCAATCCAATTAAGGCATGTGTTTAAGGTAAGTATGTTAGGCAAAAGTATCACTAACAGAGTACTAGACAACATGTTTGTTGTGTCCTTGAGCAATATAGGGGATACATATAACATTATGTCCACCGTTTGGGCAACTTTCAGCCATGTGTTACAGTCTGTTACTAATTTGGAATGTGTATGCTGGCAGTCCTTGTTACATGCAGGGACATCAAATGTGTATGTTAGCTGTGCAGCTCTGCTAATCTGCACTGTGAACTTGAAAGGATTATGTGGTGCACTATTAGTGGGCCTCATTTGCATTACCTGAGTTGAAATCATCTGTGAATGCATATTAATACATGACGTGGCACTTTATGAACATAGTTTTGCTACAGGGATATGTGAAGTGTGTTCTGTAGGCCTGTGACTTCCATCAGTGAAAGGCAGGCATTTCATTTGAAATGTATTGTGTGGATAAAAGTGCATGACTCAGTCATTAATTGCTGGCTTCAAAATAATGCAATTTAACTGCTACACAACACTGGATTTGAACCCAGGACTCTGTGGCAAAATGTACTGCTTGTAATGCATTGAGCAGACTGAGCTATTGACTCACTGTTGCCCCCAGGTGTTTTCTCAAGATATAAGTGCACATATACAGGTTGTGACATAGTTTTTTTATATCCATCTTATGTGCATGACTTTATATGGATGTATTTCTGCACAAGCATCCCAACTTAACAAGCATTTTGCCATTAATGCCTTTTCCAGGTGTATTTCTAAATGCTGCTGACAAAAGGGCACATTTACTTGCTATTAAAGATCTTACTTGCATCCATTATTCCTTATTTGGCTTGCTAGTGGTGTACTCTTGAACTAGCCTCCAAGGTACACACCCATTTTTTCTATAAATTTTTAATCAAGTTTGCACAACGTGGCATGACATGCAGCTCTGCTACAACACTCTTAATGACTGCAACTTGCAGTTACTATATTTTGCTTAAACAACTTGTTTTGATTAATAGCTGTGTGGTGTGACAGGTTAATTGAGTGATTTGCAGGTCTGATAGTCTTGGGCTCAAAAAAGAGGACAGGTGTTTTTTTTTTATTTTGTATGTGTTTATTATGATTTACAGACACAAATATCAATATAGCTACATTTAGTTGAGCTTAGTGAAGCTGCATAACTCGGTGAATTGTGCAGCGTCGCACAAAAATATATAAAGAAAAGAAAAATGGGGAGATGGGAAAGTGGTGAAATGGGGTACAAGCAGGAGGAAAGACATAGCAAAAGGCAGGTAGGCATGTGCAGGAAGGGTGTAGGAAAGAACCATAGCTATCCATTTCTTGTACAGCAACAACTGTGCACTGAATTTGTAGATGACTTTGTTCTCTCACCACCCCCCAGAGAGAGAGGTGAGGACAGCATAACTGCATTAAGCCAATTGGACCAACTTATGTGTTTCCAGTGGACATGTGTGTGAAATGGAGACCTATGTATGGGACAATTTGTCTGGGGACAGGTGCCCATTTTTTTTTTTAAGGTAAGAGTGGAATGTTGGGGAGGGGACATAGGTATATGTGGGGGAGGTACGTTGGGTAGGTGAGGAAGTGTCTGCAGACAGACAAGACAGCAGACAGGGTTGGTGTGTGACACAAGAGGGGGCTGAACACTTTGGATGGGGAGGGTGTTGTGGAATCTCAGTCCAGTGTGCCTCCACAAGGTAGAAGCGTGACTCACATCTCTACACATTTGACTCTCGGCACTGCTCTATCACTGCTCTGAGTGTGGCAGTGGTGGAGGCTGGGCCCTGGGGTGAGCCTGACACACCAGGGTGGCCAGCATGCTCTCCATCCAATGCAGGCATTGTCCAGACCAACAGATGATGATCCCATGCACCAAATCCCTCAGTTCATCATGGATGACAACTCCACCTCCACCATGGCTCCCAGAAGGGGGTTGCCTGTCCCCGTCCCATGGGGTGGTACTACTTGACACCACAGGTAGTGCAAAAGCAGCAAAATGGGGAACCACCAGGCTGGGTTCCAGATGTGCTGGGACCTGGTGCCATGGCCGGAGAAGGCAAGATAGATGGATCATTAGCAACAGGATGACCTTGATGCGCTGTAGTAAAGTAGTTATAGCAATAAGTTAAGGTTAGTAATAACCAAACCAATGTTAGTACTAACAGAATGGAACATAACATTTATTAATCCAAATACATATTAAGGTATATTATGTATAACACAACACTAAATAACATAACATCAGTGGCAGCTGGTGACTTCAAATCACAGGGGGGCTGCAGGAGACAGCTGAATGGGTGGGGTCAAGGGGAAGGGGTGTGGTCAACTAGAAAGGGGAGGATCTATGCTCAAAACCACAAAAACTAACTTTAATTAAATACGCTGCCCTGGGTGGCAAACCATCATTATGAAAGTCCAATCAAGACAAAAATAAGTGTAGAAGAATAAAAATATTTCAATGCATTGGCTGCATGACAGCTTACTTAATATCTAGATGGAAACAAAAGGTTGTGAGCATGAAAAAATAAATTACTTTTTAAATACATTACTGGAATGCCAGTCAAAATCAAGTATAAGAAAAACCAGAAGCACTCAACTCAAACCACTTCTCCTTGCACTGCAATTCTAATTATAATATATTCAGCTTTATTAAAGTACCAAGTAACATGCTGAAAGTAGAAATCTCTGTGATGCCCCCACTTGTAAAAATGTTTCTTATCCAAAAAAGACCTGCTGCCTGACAACTTGTTTCATGGGGAAAACATGATTAAAGTAAAAAATGAAAAGCAAACAAGAAACAAGCTCAAGATACATTGCTTAAAGGATTACTGTGCAGGTTATGGACCACACATGATTGGCATTCCGTTTAGTTTACGGGTAAAGTCTGTAGAGATGACTGGAAATCTCCAACAAGTGTAATGAGCTTTTTAAAATAATGGAATCCTGTCCTTTAATACCCAAGGCTTATACATTATCTAGTCAAGTATTCTCTGCATGGTAAGAACAGAAAGGCTTTCAATGTTGGCAATTCTTTAACAGTATGCTTATTAAAGCTTACTTGCATCTTACGATCTCAGACAAACTTACCTTATGGTCATTAAAGCATTGCTACTTAAACACAGAGCAACAGGCACTTTGAGTAATAAGCATAAATCTGAGTAATAAGCATAAATCAACAGTACAAAAATATGACAGAAACCAGACCATTCTGCAAAATCAAGGACAGATGAAAAGCCACTGTAGTACTTATGCAGTGTGTCCTCCCCATCTAAGGTAGACACAACTACTCCTTGCATTGCTTGCACACATCCAGAGTCACTACATGGGGGAGTGGGGTGCAACAAGTATGTCACAATTTGAAATGTCTCTGGCTGACTGTGATGGCCCTGACACATTTGTCATACCTCTCAACCTCAAGAGCAAGAAATCTGGACAAAGCCATACACAGAAGTGGGACAAAGGCCCAAAAATAAGGACAATTTTTAAATATTGCTCTAATAAACTTAGAAAGATAATAGAATAGGTCTTGCATTAGTATGAATTTTCTGAAGGGTATAAAATCTGAAGGGTATAAAATCTGAAACTCAAATGTCTGTCATTTTCTAACTTCAGTCTTTAGTGATTTGTCACTAATTTTCCAAAAAACACAATTTTATGAAAAATGGACCAAAAATGTGATGCAAAAATATAAAATAGACACACAATACAGCTGGGAACCTGTCAAAGAAGGGACACTTTAATATTAGTACTGCTACCTTGAGCAGCTGACAAAATAAAAGAATCTACATGCATTTCAAGTAATCTATAACTTTGATTATTACAGTTATTTCTTAATTGTAAACCCTCCATGTTTTCTTCCAAAATTGCTATTTTATGGAGGGATTATTAGGGGAAGAGCAACATTTTGAGCCAAAATCGGGGACAGTTGAGAGGTTGGCTATGCCTAATTCTATAAAGCAATTTATTTGCATGTATCTCTCAACCTGTTAATGCAGTAAATCTGAACAAGGCCAAATATATTGGGGGCACATATAAACAGTACTAAAAATTGCTCTTGTATAAATTGAGACAGTTGATAGAACAGCTCTTACTTTAACATGCATTTTTCTGAAGGTTATGAAGTCTGAAACTCAGTGTATCATTATTTAGTGACTTAATTCCTAAATGATTTGCCAGAAAACTACAAATTTTATGAAGAACAAACCAAAAATAAGAAGCAAAAATCTATTCATTCTTTGAAAATCTGAACAGTTGGAAGGTATAGTTCAGCTGGGCCTGTCTGAGTTTGCTGCCCTTCCCCCCTGACAAAATCATGGTTGAATGGCACCTCTGCAGCCATTCCAATGAACCATTACTTGGCTATTTCACTCCATTTACCATAAACACTAATGTGCATACTGCTTTACTTCTATGATGAGTTGGACTTCATTTGAAAGTTTTATTTTGTATTTTACAGCCCAAACACTAAGTCATCTGCTAAACAAAGCAATGCAGTCTCACAATGAAAACTTAGCATTAAAACTTCTCTGCCCTTGAAACTCACATTCATTGAAACAGCATTGAAACCCACATTCAAAGAAAATACATTTTGCCAGTGGCAGATAAAGATTAATTTTGGGCTGTTTTCAAATCATAGGCCCCTTGCATATGAAACATACATGTGCTCTTTGATACACCTTCCTCATTGTACTAAAATGATATTCCTTGTACAATACAGTACAGTTGTTAGAGGGTGTTTTAAATTTGTTTTGAACATTTTTCCAGTAAGCAATGAAACAAAACGTATGCACACATAATGGCAAAACTGCCCAGTTGAGAACATTTATCATAAAAAAAGTCTACTCAGACTTCCACAGTCCACCATTATTAGTAAATATACACAATTCTACAGTCCACCATTATTAGTAAATATGCACAATTCTACAGTCCACCATTATCAGTAAATATGCACAATTCTACAGTCCACCTTTATCAGTAAATATGCACAATTCTACAGTCCATTATCAGTAAATATGCACAATCTCTGAAGTAAAAGTCATCTAAATAATTACACATTAAAGAAATCTGTAACTAATGAAGAGGTTGCTGCTAGCAATCACCTTTATATTTCATGGTATCATCGAAAAATAAAGTGTCTGTTGCCCCTCAGCAATAAATTGCCTATATTACATTAAAAATGATAAGCAAGCAATAATAGTGCAAGAGGAAATGGATGGCAAACTGATAACAGATTCATAGTTAGTATCTTCACCAAGGAGAACATTCTCAGTACGGCAGCATCCACCCCTTGTGGGAGTAGAACCCACAGCCTTCTGCATCAAAAGCAAGTACACAACCTGTTGTGCTATTAACAAGGCAAAACACTAAACTTCTTTTCCCCTGCAGCTCTCAGCTCCTTGTAAAATCTACTCAATACTCAACTGCATCTCAACTTCGCAGCACAAGAAAACTGGAAAAAGCCAAAATGTATTGGGGGGGGGGGTCAAAAGGCCAAAAACCAGGGACACATTAAACATTGCTTGTATAATCTTGGAAAGTTGCTAGAATAAAATGTTGTGTTACCACCATACATTTTACTGCCAAGGTCCCTGAGCAAAACAGTCAGAGTAACATACCACTACGCCACATCAGCTGCTTTGTAAAAGAGAGGAAGACTGAAACTTAAATGGCTATCATTTAGTGAATTCAGTTCTCACCATAGCTGTCAACCTCTTAGTACAAAACACCTGGACAAACCCAGTAATGAGGGAACACAGCCCTCAAACATATTCAGTGAATTCAGTTCTTGCCATAGCTGTCAACCTTAGCACAAAAACCTGGACGAAGCCAATAATGGGGGAATACAGTCCCAAAAATAGGGACAAATTTCAAATATTCATCTTATAAACTTAGAAAATTGCTAGAAAAAAGGTTGTGTTACTATGTATTCTGAAGAACATGAAGTCTGAAATTCAAATGCCTGTCAATTTTACTGCTGACAGAACAAAACAATTTTCAGCAGAGACCCAGGGATTAATACTGCAGACACGTCTTTGTAAAATGACAGGGCACCAGAGCAAATCCACACAATCACAGGGAGGAGATGCAGACTCCACACAGAAGGCACCCCAGCCAAGAATCAAACCAGAAAACCTATAGCTGTGAGGCAACAATACTACCACTGCACCATCAAATATGCAAGGAATTAAACATTCAGAAACCTGAAGTCTGAAATTCAAATGCCTGTCAATTTTATTTAACATTTGTTAATCAGGACAGTCTGACTTGGAACAAAAAAAAACAATTCTCAGCAGAGGCCCAGGAAGACATAATGCAGACATGTCTTTGTAACATGGGAGGACACAAAAGCAAACCCACACAAACACAGGGAGAAGATACAGACCCCCCCACAAAGAAGGCACCCCAGCCAAGAACCAAACCCAAGAACCTACAGCTGTGAGGCATCAATGCTACCACTGCACCATCAAATTTCCAGCATTGCAATATTTAAAAACCACAGATATTATGAGGAATAGATCAGATCAAATATGAGGCAAAAATCTGCAATTTTTTTACAAATGGTGGTGGGTAGGGAATTCAGGTCTTTAACACCTGCATACAAGGTACAGGGTTCAAGCCTGAAGTATTCCCTACCACACCACCATGAGTCTAATCACCAGTACATCCCACCTGAGGCATTTACACACACACACACACGCACACACACACCTGGTCCTGTAGTAAATCCAAATCCCTGTCCGCAAAACCACACACACTCCACTTACCTGGTCCTGTAGTAAATCCAAATCCCTGTCCGCAAAACCGCACACACTCCACTTACCTGGTCCTGTAGTAAATCCCTGTCTGCAAAACCACCATACATCCAGTATGTAAATCCCGACGAGACTGCAGCCACTATACATCCAGTAAGTAAATCCCGCGCAAATCCAACCCTGCCCGTCGCAAACTCCAATCCAATCCAGATCCTTACCCTGCCCGTCGTGAGAACTTCCCCTGCAGCAAACTCCAATCCAATCCTTCCCCTGACTGCCAACATTGCAGTCCGACCCCGACGCGTTTCCCCAGCAAGTTCCCAGGCAGTCTATACAGTTTAAAACTGCATAGACTTGTGGGAGCACTCCTGTCCATGATTCTCAATCAGGACTGCCGTGCGCATGCTTCATGCACTAGACTGTCTCAGCAGCAGTGCGCATGCGCGAAGTCCGCAAAATTAAAACATTTTATTCATTTTATTTTTTATTTTATCAGTACTTTGAGGTTGAGGGGGCTGCAGTCCGGCAGTCCGATAGCATGGGCTGCCCCTGCATAACAGTAAGTATGTTAACAGCAAACCAGTATGAAATAACCCGTAACACCTACAAAACAGTTCATTTAACACAATATATTAATATTAAATCATAATAATAAATAATAAATTAAAGAAGATAAGAGGTGAAGAGAGAGAAAAGAACATACCATTAGTGATATCACAGATGATATACCTGAAATCACTGGTAATACATACTTCTACAGGTGTGCAGTGTGAGTTGTGAGTACAGTGACTGCAATTCTTCTACAGCTGATATAGCACGTACATACCTGTCAAGCTGTTAGTATGGGACAGTATAGGCCAAGCACTAAAAAATGCAGGTACACAACTACACAGAACAGTTTCACATAATATGGACTTAACTATTAAGGTGTTCTGTAAACAGGTTTGGTAATACATTGCATTCCAAGTAATCATTTATCAAGTAATCATGTGACAGACAGATTTGGTAGATCTAATTACATTACGAAAAATCATGACAGTTGAGAGGTATGTTTGTGTACATTAAGTAAACTAGACAGCCGTTGTGCCATAGTTGGCAGGCATGGGAGTAGAATCCAATAGCTGTGACTGCAGAGGGCATCTGCAAATAATGTGACAATTGACTGCAGCAACATAGAACAGACATGCATTGAATATAGCCCTACTGCAACTATTAAGACAGATTTATTTAGGAAACCACAATGCTGCTTAACACTTTATTGGTTGTTGTTGTGTCTTTTGGCTTTTCCTGGTTAGGGGTCGCCACAGCGGAACTCCAGTCCGCTAATGATTGGTAGTTGATTTTTATGTGCCGAGTTACCAGCCCTGATGCACAACGTTCAACGAAGGTACGCCCATTCATGCATGTCTCCATGCAGAAGATGCTCTAGCTGAGAATCGAACCGGACAGTGTCTTACTGTGAGGCAACAACGCTACCGCAGCACTACCACCGCTGGTATTATGATAATTCTCTGTGAAGTCCACACACAATATCTGCTCATGAAGTAAGCTACCTCACCCATATTCCTTTTGTTCTTGGAGTGGAAGGAAAAGAGAGCATTATGTGACTGAAAGTGGCCTGGAGACAGCCTTGAACCATACTATGAGTTGAGCAATACATTTTTCAGGCCTTTACTTTTGCCTTCTACAGTTATTACAGTTTTACACTTGACTGCAGCAACCTTACCATAGACATGCAATGCACACGTCTCTAGTACAATTATGTTATAACACCACAATCCTGCTTTACACCTTTTGGCTTGCTATTATTGGTATTGTCTATTGTTTATTGCATTGCAATTGTTATTGTTCATTTATTGCACTACAGTTCTAATTGCCTATTTATTGCACTACAATTTTGATTGTTTATTCCTTATTGCAGTCCACTTTTTTATTCTTTATTGCTAATTGTACTACAGTTCACATAATATATTCATATTTACCACACTCATAGCATAACCAGGCCAGATGTCCAGCATGGGAATGAATGTTGTGAGTCCTCTCAGCTGCAGCTGTTGGGAGAGAAGCACACCATTAATCATGCCATTTTTGCATACATTCAGCTTGCATTTTGGCAAAATAGTGCAAAAAATACTTACATATGCCTGGGGCATGCCCAAACCTGGCCTCTTGGACTCAGGTGTCCAAAGTTCCCCCTCTTTCTATGCTTCAGGTCATTGTAATCATGACAACACTGCTCATCAGTGCGGAGGACAACATTAGCACTGGTAAGTTCCCTGGCCAACCAATCTCAATGCTCAGCCTTACATTCTTAGCCTTGTTAACTGCCCTGCAGCAGCTTAGGTTCATAACTGCATATCAGGTACCCAACAAAAACCTTGGACTCTCGCACACCCCATCTCTGCCCCAAAAGAGCGCACCCTCTCCAACAGTGCCTGATATACTGTCAGTTAGATAGACTCCAATGAATGCTGCAGAATTCTCACCTATTGCCCTTAATATAGGCTGTCCCCCCCCCTTACACATCATTCAGCAACACTCAAAAATGAACTGCATTGCTTAGCAGAGCTGAGCATTGAGAAAACTCGCACAACCATGGTTTTAGTAAAGTTTAGCAATGTGCAAACAATAGTAACTGTTAATCATGTTTAAGCAGTGCTTAGCACTCCTCAGCACCCCAAATGTAAAAGTTTTGTTTTTAAATTAAAAGACATTTTACATTGCATTAAACAAATTATATGTGTGCTAGGGACTTGAAGCCAAGACCTACAAAGGTTTAGACCAGCACTCTACCCATTTATCTACTTGGATAGTACACAAACTAGTATACCTTCACATGCCCTACTAAGCTACCTGCTAAGCACCATGCCATGTTGCTCAAACCAGCTTAAACAGAACCAGAAATAAATAATTAATTACATCCGGTTTCTCTTTTTAGATGTCTGGCAGGTGTCAGCCCTGCATGTGCAAGCGCAGCTTGGCATTGCTGCTCTCTATGCCACACTGCACAAACAGACATTTAAAATAACAGATATGATAATTAATTTCATCCAGTTTCTATTTTTAGATGTCTGGAAGGTGTCAGCTGTCTATATGTAAGCGCAGCTTGGCATTGCTACATTCTGCACTGCACAAACAGACATTAACAAGCAATTGTTTTTAAATTATAAATTTAAAACACAAACTATTAATTCCCAGTACATTTTAACAGTAGCGGGGAACATTACAGGGAGCCTCACCATGTACATTACATCTGACCAGCCTTCTGCCTACATGGATTCAATATCCCTGTAACTGTGCTCTCCCTCGGCAGCACACCATGATTAATATGCATGGTGCACTACCAAGGGGGAACCATGGCCATGTACATGGGTACATTCCATGTAAGCTCTACACAGAGCCTACATGGATTTTAATGAATCATGGGGATAGTTTTAGAACTTTTAAACAGAACATTATAGTGCAATAAGTTCTATTCTCTTCTTAAACAGGTCTGGTAAGAAAGGATTTTGTTCTCTAGCAACAGAATCTGTATCTAAAATTAAGCTAGAAGAATACTTTACCTGACTTTAATTAATTTGGTATCCAGATGTCCACAAACAATTTTGCAAACAGACCAGCACATCCACAGGACAGAGTCCAATTAA